>NC_036849.1:23268934-23327847 GCF_002910315.2 Salvelinus sp. IW2-2015
ACACAGTGTTGACGAGGACAAGGTTGGAGATCACTCTGTCATGCTGATTGAGTTCGAATAACAGACTGGAAGCTTTCAAGGAGGGTGGTGCTTGAATCATTGTTCTTCCTCTGTCATATATGGTTACCTGCAAGGAAACATGTGCCGTCATCATTGCTATGCACAAAAAGGGCTTCACAGGCAAGGATATTGCTGCCAGTAAGATTGCACCTAAATCAACCATTTATCGGATCATCAAGAACTTCAAGGAGAGCGGTTCAATTGTTGTGAAGAAGGCTTCAGGGCGCCCAAGAAAGTCCAGCAAGCGCCAGGACCGTCTCCTAAAGTTGATTCAGCTGCGGGATCGGGGCACCACCAGTACAAAGCTTGCTCAGGAATGGCAGCAGGCAGGTGTGAGTGCATCTGCACGCACAGTGAGGTGAAGACTTTGAGGATTGCCTGGTGTCAAGAAGGGCAGCAAAAAGCCACTTCTCTCCAGGAAAAACATCAGGGACAGACTGATTAACGAGAGAATCACTGACATGATGTCAGCTGGTCCTTTTGTGGCAGGGCTGAAATGCAGTGGAAATGTTTTTTGGGGATTCAGTTCATTTACATGGCAAAGAGGGACTTTGCAATTAATTGCAATTCATCTGATCCCTCTTCATAACATTCTGGAGTATATGAAAATTGCCATCATACAAACTGAGGCAGCAGACTTTGTGAAAATTAATATTTGTGTCATTCTCAAAACTTTTGGCCACGACTGTACACCGATTTCAGAGCACTCTCGTCTGAGTGTACCAGAACACAGAATAGTTCATTTACGAGCGCTCAACACCGGTTGAATATGGCCGTTGTCAGTAAACTTCAGCAAAAAAGCATAATTAAATAAACAGTTACAGTCACCAAAACTCTGGTTACCACGAAAACTGCCTTACCAGCTCTGCTAGGGCGTGTAAAATGGTCAGAGTGGTCTCATTTGTGTCTGGAAGTAGCTAGAAAGCTAGCCAACGTTAGCTTAGGTGCTTGACTGCCGTTGTAAGGCCAGAATGATCAAACCAACCGTACTCCTCGGCCCGAACATCCAGTGTGCGCTCCTAGAGTAAACGGCCTGAATTTTCAAACTGACAATCTGACAACACTGAATTTATGAGCATCACATTGTACAGCGCCATATTTTCTGTTCCATYCTAACTGAAACCCAGAGGGTTTTTCATTTTTCATGGAATAGAAACACCATAATATTAATCAAATTAATTAAGCAAGTACCAGTCAAAAGTTTGGACTCGTTCCAGGATTTGTCTTTATTCTTACTATTTTCTACATTGTAGAATAATAGTGAAGACATCACAACTATGAAATAACACCGGTCTCCCGCGTGCCCTGCATTCTGTAGTACAGACATGGCCTGCTCTCCCTTATGTAAGGAATTAGGCACTTTCCCATGTTAACTACAGTATGTATTGTAGACTGCACAGTAGCCTAATAAACAAATAAACACATTTCGTTAATAAAATAATGATTAAAAAAATACTCTTTCAAAAGATGTTGATTTAGTTATGGATCCATAATGAATTATTATGGGAATAAATATCACTGATTTACAGAAATATTGTAACAAAGTTTTCTAATGAAGGCAAACAATTTAGAATCCTCCAATCCTGTAGCCTACTCCCGACCGTTACGTTGTACAGCGCCATATTTTCCATTCCATCTGAACGGAAACTCTGAGGGTTTCGTTTTTCTCTGAATAGAAACCCCATAATATTAATCAAATTAATTAAGCCAAATTTCTTCAAATCAATCCCATATACTGTACTATGTTGTTACAAAAAAGTTTTTAAAATCTCTGGTAATGCCAGTATGGAATACTATCAAATGCTTCTCAAAGACACCCTCTGGTGGTCAAACTAGCAATAACTTGCAGTAACAGAAAAAATGTCTGCAAATTAAATGGTGTGCCACAGAATGCTGCAGCAGCAACGCAAGATGTGCCGCAGTATGACGCAACTTTTAAAGGAGGAACCACTGTAGAACACTTGAAAAATAAATGGAGAGCCGCACACTCTAAGAGCTCAGATGCAATAATTGAATAACCTAATAACCAAAATTTCAACAGACAAGCTGTCTTCATCAGGGTATATTATTAAATTATTATATTATTAAATAATTGCATCTGAGCTCCTAGACCTAGAGTGTGGGGCTCTTCTTTTTCATTTGAAGGGGACAGTGACAAAATTATTAGTGTGAGGCACAAGGCACACTACCAGCTTTTAATTTTTTTTATTTATCCGTTATTTTACTACACAACATACACTTATTATTACTTTCTTAGCTACAGTATATATATCTCCCTGGCATATTGCATAATTTATGCAGCAGCATACAATACATTTTTGGACTCACCTTGTTGTGCTGTGCCAAGTTGAACAGGAATGTGGTGTGGCAGTCCTTCTTGTGAGCACATGTCTCTGGATGTATGGTGCTTTCAAGATCAAATCAAATCAAGTCAAATATATTTATATAGCCCTTCTTACATCAGCTGATATCTCAAAGTGCTGTACAGAAACCCAGCCTAAACAATAAAACAGCAAGCAATGCAGGTGTAGAAGCACGGTGGCTAGGAAAAACTCCCTAGAAAGGCCAAAACCTAGGAAGAAACCTAGAGAGGAACCAGGCTATGAAGGGTGGATCCTCTTCTGGCTGTGCGGGTGGAGATTATAACAGATGGCAAGATGTTAAATGTTCATAAATGCAGCATGGTCAAATATAATAATCAGTAGTTGTCGAGGGTGCCAGAGTAGCACTGAGGATAATGTCAGTTGGCTTCATCCGATCATTAAGAGTATCTCTACCGCTCCTGCGGTCTCTAGAGAGTTGAAAACAGCAGGTTGGACAAGGTAGCAACGTCGGTGAACAGGTCAGGGTTCCATAGCGAGGAGGACCAGTTGAACTGGAGCAGCAGCACGGCCAGGTGGACTGGGGAAGCAAGGAAGTCCTGAGGCATGTCCTAGGGTCAGGTCTCCGAGAAGAGAGAAGAGAAGAGAGAAGAGAGAATTAGAGAAGCATATTAAATTCACACAGGACACAGATAAGAACAGGACAAGTACTCCAGATATAACAAATGACCCTAGTCCCATCATAAACTACTGCAGCTAAATACTGGAGGCTGAGACAGGAGGGTCAGGAGACACTGTGGCCATCCGATGATACCGGACAGAGCCAAACAGGAAGGATATAACCACCCCTTGCCAAGCACAGCCCCACACCACTAGAGGGATATCTTCCATCACAACTTACATCCTGAGAAAGGCGAATATAGCCACAAAGATCTCCGCCATGGACAACCAAGGGGGGGGCCAACCCAGAGAGGAAGATCACGTCAGTGACTCAACCCACTTAAGTGACGCACCCTCCTAGGGACGGATGAGAAAGAACACCGTAAGCCGTGACTCAGCCCTGTAATAGGGTTAGAGGAGGAGAATCCAGTGATGAGAGGGGAGCCGGCCAGGCAGAGACAGAAGGGCGGTTCGTTGCAGTGTGGAGGCTAGCACTGGAGTAATATTCAATTTTTTGTTCTACGTGGATCTAGCAGCCATATTAGACTAACTGAGTTTATTAGTGCTTACCGGGTAGCCGGAAAGTAGAGCATTGCGGTAGTCTAACCTAGAAGTAACAAAAGCATGGATTAATTTTCTGCGTCATTTTTGGACAGAAAGTTTCTGATTTTGCAATGTTACGTAGATGGAAAAAAGCTGTCCTTGAAACGGTCTTGATATGTTCGTCAAAAGAGAGCTCAGGTCCAGAGTAACGCCGAGGTCCTTCACAGTTTTATTTGAGATGACTTTACAACCATCAAGATTAATTGTCAGATCAACAGAAGATCTCTTTGTTTCTTGGGACCTAGAACAAGCATCTCTGTTTTGTCCGAGTTTAAAAGTAGAACGTTTTCAGCCACCATCCCTTATGTCTGAAACACGGATCTAGCGGGGCAATTTGGGGCTTCACCATGTTTCATTGAAATGTACAGCTGTGTGTCATCCGCATAGCAGTGAAAGTTAACATTATTTTCGAATGACATCCCCAAAGGTAAATATATAGTGAAACAATAGTGGTTATAATTGAACTTGAGGAACACGAAATGTACAGTTGATTTTTCAGAGGAATATCATTCAAGAGACAAACTGATATCTTTTCGACAGATAAGATTAACAGGCGAGAACTTGTCCTGTAGCCAATTTGGGTTTCCATCTCTCCAAAAGAATGTGGTGATCGATGGTAAAAGGCAGCACTAAGTCTAGGAGCACGAGGACAGATGACCTCGGCGATCTAAAAGGTAATTTACCACCTTAAAAGTGCAGTCAGGCTATGATGGGTCTAAAACAGACTGAAGCATTTCAAATCAAATCAACATCAAATTTATTAGTCCATACACATGGTTGCAGATGTTAATGCGAGTGTAGCGAAATGCTGTGCTTCTAGTTCCGACAATGCAGTAATAACCAACAGTAATTAACTAACAATTCACAACTACTACTTATACACAACCACAGTGTAAAGGTAAAGAATAGTAATAAAGATATATGGAATGAGTGGTGTACAGACAGGCATGCAAGATGCAGTAGTGGTTAGAGTACGTATTACATATGAGATGAGTATGTAGGGTATGTAACATAAGTGGCATAGTTAAGTGGCTAGTGGTACATGTATTACATAAATGGCAAGATGCAGTAGATGATATAGAGTAAAGTAATACATATGGTGGGTAATGTAGGGTATGTAACATTATATAGTGGCATTGTTTAAGTGGCTAGGGTATTTTTACATAATTTCCATCAATTCCCATTTTTAAAGTCTGGTTGAGTCAGTATGTTGCAGCGGCGCTAAATGTTAGTGGTGGTGTTTACACGTCTGATGGCTTGAGATAGAAGCTGTTTTTCAGTCTCTCGGTCTGCTTTTGATGCACTGTACTGACCTCGCTTCTGGATGATAGGGGTGTGAACGGCAGTGGCTTGGGGGTTTTGTCCTGATGAACTTTATGGCCTTCCTGTGACATCGGTGGTGGTAGGTGTCTGGAGGGAGGTATGCCCGGTGTGCGTTCGCGAGACCATATCTCGGGAGAGCTACGGTTGTGGGCGGAGCAGTTGCCGTACAGGCGGTACAGCCGCAGGATGCTCTCGATTGTGCATCGTAGAAGTTGTGAGTGCTTTTGGTGACAAGCCGATTTTCTTCAGCCTCCGAGGTGAAGAGCGCTGCGTGCGCTCTTCACAACGCTGTCTGTGTGGGTGGACAATTCAGTTTGTCCGTGATGTGTACCCGAGGATTATAATTTCCACCTTCTCCACTACTGACCGTCGAGTGTGGATAGGGGGTGCTCCTCTGCTGTTTCTGAAGTCACAATCATCTCCTTGGTTTTGTTGAGTGGATGTGTGAGGTTATTTCCTGACACCACACTCCGAGGGCCTCACTCCTCCGTTGCGTCTCGGTGTGGTACTCAAGCCACCATGTAGTGTCCATCCGCAAACTTGATGATTGAGTGGAGGCGTGCATGGCCACGCAGTTGTGGTGAACAGGGAGTACAGGAGGGTCAGAAGCCCTTGTGGGCCCAGTGTTGAGGATCAGCGGGGTGGAGATGTTGTTACCTACCCTCACCACTGGGGCGGCCGTCAGGAAGTCCAGGACCAGTTGCACAGGGCGGGTCGGACAGGTCTCGAGCTTGATGACGAGTTTGGAGGGTACTAGGTGTTAAATGCTGAGCTGTAATCGAACAGCATTCTCACTGGGTATTCTCTTGTCCAGATGGGTTAGGGCAGTGTGCTGTGGTTGCGATTGTCGTCGTGTGGACCTATGGGTCGTAAGCAAATTGGAGTGGTCTAGGGTGTCGGTAGGGTGGAGGTAATGGTCCTTGACTAGTCTCAAAGCACTTCATGATGACGGAAGTGAGTGCTACGGGGCGTAGTCGTTTAGCTCAGTTATCTAGCTTTCTTGGGAAGGAACAATGGTGGCCTCTTGAAGCAGTGGGAACAGCAGACTGGGATAAGGATTGATTGAATAGTCCGTAAACACAGCCAGCTGGTCTGCGCATGCTCTGAGGACGCGTGGGAACGCGTCTGGGCTGCAGCCTGCGAGGGTTAACACGTTTAAATGTTTATCACTCCCTGGCTGCAGTGAAGGAGAGCCGCAGTTTGGTAGGGGGCCGTGAGTGGCACTGTATTGTCCTCAAAGCGGCAAAAAGTTGTTTAGCCTGTCTGGGAGCAAGACATCTCTGGTCCGGACGGGGCTGGTTTTCTTTTGTAATCCGTGATTGACTGTAGACCCTGCACATACCTCTTGTGTCTGAGCTGTTGAATTGGACTCGATTTGTCTCTGTACTGGGACTTAGCCTTTCGTATGCATTGTTTGTCTTCAGGAAGGCAGTGAGATGCTGCGCACCAGCTTTTTTAAAAAAATTGAGAGGAATGGATTCCGATATAGGCCGATAGTTTTTAATATTTTCTGGTCAAGGTTTGGCCTTTTCAAGAGAGGCTTTATTACTGCACTTTTAGTGAGTTTGTACACATCCGGTGGATAGAGAGCCGTTTTATGTTCAACATAGGAGGCAAGCACAGGAAGTACTTTCAGTAGTTATTGGATAAGGGTCCAGTCAGCTTGAAGGTTTAGAGGATGATATGTTCATCATTGTGTCAAGAGATAAGTACTAAAACACTTGAGTGTCTCTCTTGATCCTAGGTCCTGGCAGAGTTGTGCAGACAGGACAGCTGAGCTTTGGAGGAATACAGCAGTTTAAAAGGAGTCCGTAATTTGCTTTCTAATGATCATGATCTTTCCTCAAAGAAGTTCATGAATTATTACTGCTGAAGCATCCTCACTTTGGGAATGCTGCTTTTTAGTTGCTTTGCGACAGTATAAAAATACATTCGATTGTCTTTTTTCCTCAATTAAGTTGGAAAATGGATGTCGAGCAGCAGTGAGGGCTCTTTGATACTGCACGGTACTGTCTTTCCAGCTAGTCGGAAGACTTCCAGTTCGGTGTGGCGCATTTCCGTTCCAATTTTCTGGAAGCTTGCTTCAGAGCTCGTGTATTTTCTGTATACCAGGGAGCTAGTTTCTTATGACAATGTTTTTAGTTTTTAGGGTGCAACTGCATCTAGGTGTATGCGCAAGGTTAATTGAGTTCTCATATAGTGGTTAACTGATTTTTGTCCTCTGATCTTTGGGTAGGCAGAGGGAGACTGGAAGGGCATCAAGGAATCTTTGTGTTGTCTGAGATTTTATAGCACGACTTTTGATGCTCCTTGGTTGGGGTCTGAGATATTTGTTGCGATTGCAAACGTAAAAATGGTGGTCCGATAGTCCAGGATTTGAGGAAAAACATTAAGATCTACAATTTATTCATGGAAACTGATCCAGAGTATGACTGTGGCAGTGAGTAGGTCCAGAGACATGTTGGACAAAACCCACTGAGTCGATGATGGCTCCGAAAGCCTTTTGGAGTGGGTCTGTGGACTTTTCCATGTGAATATTAAAATCACCATAAATTAGAATATTATCTGCTATGACTACAAGGTCCGATAGGAATTCAGGGAACTCAGTGAGGAACGCTGTATATGGCCCAGGAGGCCTGTAAACAGTAGCTATAAAAAGTGATTGAGTAGGCTGCATAGATTTCATRACTAGAAGCTCAAAAGACGAAAACRCCATTTTTTTTTGTAAATTGAAATTTGCTATCTTAAATGTTAGCAACACCTTCGCCTTTGCGGGATGCACGGGGGATATGGTCACTAGTGTAACCAAGACAACTGGGAACTCGGACAAAAACAAGGTTGAATCATGACGTTAGTGATCTTCAGGTCGGAGCTCTAAAAAGATAGTGAGTTCAAGACAACTGGGAACTGAGGTCTGAGATTTGATGTTTTGAACGTGGCAGAAGTCATGCTGGATTGACAGCATGGCCAATGTATTCAACCTTTTCTGGCCCATGGTGTTGAATGTTTATCCTTTTAAGCTTGGAAAAGAGACCATTGAACCCAGACTTGGACCACACACTCACTCCACTGAATAGCAGGCTAGTGATTGCTTTCCAATGCTTGCAGTTAGCCACTGATTCCTTGTTGAATTTGCAATCTCCAACTTGTTGTGTAATGTTTAAAAGCTTAACTTCTGTTAATCCAGCCGCTTTGTCAGATTTCAAAAAGGCTTTACGGCGAAAGCATACCATGCGATTATCTGAGGACAGCGCCCCGCATACAAAAGCATTACAAACATTTTCCAAACACGCAGAGGCATCATGAAAGTCAGAAATAGCAATAAAATAAATCACTTACCTATGAAGATCTTCCTCTGTTTGCAATCCCAAGGGTCCCAGCTACATAACAAATGGTTGTTTCACCGGTTTCCCTTGTTCAAAATGCATACAAATGAATCCCAAAAATTACAAAGAAACTTCGTCCAAACAAGTCAAACAACATTTCTAATCAATCCTCAGGTACCCTAATATGTAAATAAACAATAAAATTTAAGACGGAGAATAGTATGTTCATTATCGGAGATAAATAACAAAGTGCGCGCCCTCATCCACGCGCACCACAATACTACAGCCAAAATGGGAGCCACCTAGAAAAACGAATCCTAGCAAATTTTTCAAAACAAACCTGAAACTCTTTCTAAAGACTGTTGACATCTACTGGAAGCCATAGGAACTGCAATCTGGGAGGTATTCCATTGATTTTCCCATAAACAGCCATTACAATGAGAGGTGAGCTCCAAAAAAAAAAATCCTAATGGATTCTCCTCGGGTTTTTGCCTGCTATATCAGTTCTGTTATACTCACAGACATTATTTTAACAGTTTTAGAAACTTTAGAGTGTTTTCTATCCAATATTACCAATTATATGCATATCCTAGCTTCTGGGCCTGAGTAACAGGCAGTTTACTTTGGGCACCTCAGTCATCCAAACTTCCGAATACTGCCCCCTATCCCTAAGAAGCTAGCTTACTAGCTAAGATTTTGAAAGTATGATGTTGACATGATAAGTCCAATCAACGCTACGGTACATATAACATGATTTGATGTAATTTTAGATTTTGTGATGACGTAGTGTCCCCATAAGTGACAGAACACTGAGCCAATCACGGCGCAACTAGGGAACATTACCAACCTTTACGCTCTGTATTTTCCGCTGGCTGCCCCACCACCACCACAGAAAGCACTGAGCTAGACTGAAACACCTGCATTTTGGAGCTGACTTAATGAAGAAAGAAAAATAGAAACCATGTTCGTATGCAGCTTTATTAACCTTTCACGAGCCTCTACCCCGGATCCGGGAGCACCCCCCACACCCCCCACACACTAATTAGCATACCTAGCATAGCTTCAAAAGTAGATAGTAGCATCTAAATATCATTAAATCACAAGTCCAAGACACCAGATGAAAGATACASATCTTGTGAATAAAGCCACCATTTCAGATTTTTAAAATGTTTTACAGGGAAGACAAAATATGTAAATCTATTAGCTAAACACGGTTACAAATATCACCACTATTTCTAACTCCATCAGTTTCTTACTCCTTCAGTGCTATCACCAATTCGGCTCAACTAAGATATTGATATCCACTAACCAGAAAAAAACCTCTTCAGATGACAGTCTGATAACATATTCATGGTATAGGATAGTTTTTGTTAGAAAAAGTGCATATTTCAGGTAGAAATCACAGTTTACAATTGCACCCACCATCACAAATTGACTAGAATTACTAGATAGAGCAACGTGTATGACCAATTTACTCATCATAAAACATTTCATAAAAATAGACAAAGCATAGCAATGGAAAGACCCAGTTCTTGTGATTTCAGACCATATTTCAGATTTTCTAAGCGTTTTTCAGCGAAAACACAATAAATCGATAAGTTAGCATACCACATGAACAAACGTACCAGAGCATCGTCCAGCAAAGAGCGCTATAACGTAATCACCGCCAAAATATATTAATTTTTCACTAACCTTCTCAGAATTCTTCCGATGACACTCCTGTAACATCATTTACAATATACATATACAGTTTGTTCGAAAAGGTGCATATTTAGCCATACAAAACCGTGGTTACACAATAAAATACTAGGAAATCAAGCCTCAATATGTCTGACGTCATCTATCAGAGTGATCTAGTTAATTGAAAGCTAATCATATACTTGACTAAAAAATACAGGGTTGACAGCAATCGAAAGACAAATTAGTTCTTAATGCAACCGCGGATTTACATTTTAAAATTCCTTACTTTTCAATACAGGGTTGGCCAAGTGAAGCTATACCAAACAAAATGGCGAATTATGCGTTTAAAATATTTCGACAGAAACACGGTTTATCATATTAAATATGCTTACTTTGAGCTGTTCTCCATCATATCTTGGGCAATGTATCCTTTCTATGTTATAAACGTCTTTTGGTCGATAGATGTCCTCTGTCCTTCGAAATGTCCACCACCAACGACCGACTCCCTAAAACGTGGTCCAAACTTTCAGAACGCACAACAAAGAAATTCCTCAAAATCGCACTAAACGGATATAAATTGATATAAAACGGCTCAAATTAACTACATTATGATTTTTAACAACTATAACGACTGAAAACAGCCGGAGAAATATTGCTGGTTAGAAAACGATGGAACGAGGCAGGTCCGATGGCCTTCACGCTTGAGCGCACGTTGAGAAAGAGGGTCTCTGACATTTTTGTCATTTAAATGGCTGGGAACGTCCATCGACTTCATTGAAACGTGATGACGTACAGACACCCAGAGGAAGACGTAGGCAGTGTCGTTCTTCATAGCATTCACTGTGGCCTTATAAACAGACCCCAGATCAGAGGTAAAAATTTCTGAAATCTGAACCCTGTCATGAAAAGTGCTGTAGAAATTGTTCTGTACCACTCAGAGACAAAATTCCAACTTCTATAGAAACTAGAATGTTTTCTATCCAATAATAACAATAATATGATATTGTACGATCAAGAATTAGCAATGAGGCAGTTTAATTGGAGACACAAATATGCTTAATGCGGAACAGACCCCCTATAGTTGCAAGAAGTTAACTAAATTATTCTAATTTTTTCACATTGTTTAACAAACTTATATGTGACATATATCATTGCGCAAATAAACATGCAAACAGGCAAAAATATTTTGTATTATTTTTTCTTTTGGCTAAACAGTGGGCTCAAAACAGGTGGGGCTCTGCCAAGGTCTGATAAACTGATACACAGAAATGTCTTGCAATGTTTCCATTGAAACATGTCTAGAGCATAAATATATTATGTTCTGAGAACATGGCAACCATGTTCTGGGCATGTGCTGTTTGATATTAAGGAAGTGTTCTTGTAACTCTTAACGCCAAAAGTTTTTGCTAACATAGATAGAATGTTACCCTAACTAACTCAAACATTAGGGGAAACATTACACTTTTTTTCCCTCTCTATATAATTGTTAGCTGTGGTCTTTACTATATGCAATGAGGTACAGCATCCTGCGTTGACCACTTAACATGTTTCAGTACAAATAATGTTGACACGCCCTTTGAACTCCCTTTCTAAACACAACGGTACAAGTTCTTTAACATATCTAGTTGTTGATACAAGCTCTTTAAACTTCTCTAGGGTATGTGGGACGCGTAGCGTCCACCTCTGTCAACAGCCAGTGAAACTGCAGGGCGCCAAATTCAAAACAACAGAAATCCATAATTTAAAATTCCTCAAACATACAAGTATTTTACACCATTTTAAAGATACACTTGTTGTAAATCCAGCCAAAGTGTCCAATTTCAAAAAGTTTTTTACACAATACATGTATGTTTTGTTTGGTAAAGTTTCATATTATATTATAAAAAAATCTGAGTTTAGCGGGACGCTACTGTCTTCACTTGGCTGAGAAAATGCAGAGCGCCAAATTCAAATTAATTACTATAAAAATTACTATAGAAATCAAACTTTCATCAAATCACACATGAAAGATACCAAATTAACTTCTTAATTGTCCCAATCCCGGATCCGGAGCACCCCCACAGTAAAAAAGCTGACTAGCAATAGCCTAGCTATAGCGTCACAAGTAAATACTAGATCTAAAATATCATTAAATCACAAGTCCAAGACACCAATGAAAGATAACACATCTTGTGTTGAATCCAGCCATCATTTCTGATTTTTAAATGTTTTTACAGGGAAGACACAATATGTAAATCTAATAGCTAACACGATAGCAAAAGAACAACTTTTTTTTCGTGCCACCATTTTTCCTTGCATAGGTAGCTATCACAATTTCGGACCAAATAAAGATTATATATAGCCCACCAAGAAACAAATTCATCAGATGACAGTCTGATAAACATATTTAATTGTAGTAGCATAATGTTTTTTAGTAAAGAATGTGCATATTTTAGATATAAATCACAGTTCTACATTGCAGCTGCAATCTGAAATAGGTGCCGAGCAGCCAGAATAGGCATTACAGAGACCAACGTCAAATACGAAATACTCATCATAAAACATTCTTGAAAAAATACACAGCGTACAGCAAATGAAAGACCAATCATCTTGTGAATCCAGCCAAATATCAGATCTTTTAAGTGTTTTTACAGCGAAAACAAATTTAGCATTATATTAGCTTACCACAATAGCCGGAAACACAAGCCGGTTTACCAGTAGCAAAGGTTAGCGATCGTAACAATCCAGCAAAAGAATATAATTTTTGACTAACCTTGAGTATACTTCATTCAGATGACAGTCTGTACATCATATTACACAATGCATATAGGTTTTTGGTCGAAATGTGCATATTTAGCAGCACAAATCGTGGTTATACAATGTGATAGTAGAAACATTTCAGCAATCTGGCCGGCGCCATCTTGGAGAGGCACCTAATCTAATCGATAACTAATCGTAAACTTGAACTAAAAAATACAGGTTGGACAGCAAATGAAAGACACATTAGTTCTTAATGCAACCGCTGTGTTAGATTTTTTAATTAACGTTACTCGACATCAGTGTGCGTTACAGCGAGACCATGCGCTAAATCAATGGCGAACTAATAATTTTACATCTTTCCACAGATATACGATTAACATCATAAATAGCTCTTACTTGGGATGATCTTCCATCAGAATCTTGGACAGAATGTGGTCCTTTGTCCAGAACAATCGTCTTTTGGTTGAAAGATGTCCTCTACTCCTGTAAAATTAGCGCTAACGCCGATGTACCGGAGAGTTGCCCAACTCTTGATAACGCCGACAAAGAAAACTCCAGAAAATCGCAATAAACTGCTATAAACTGCTATAAGTCGGTTTAAATTAACTACCTTATGAAGTTTTTAAGACAAAAACAAATTAAACAGAGCCGAGATAAAGAACTGCTAAACCGAAAGGCTTTTGAAGACGCCATGCCGGTTTCCCTCCTGCGTCAGGCGCCTCGTCGAAAAGCCGGTACTTCCGTTCCAAGAGGTTTTTTTATACTCCCCCAGATGGTGCTATCCGCTCCATTCAAAGTCTCACCGCTTACTGACATCTAGGGAAGGCGTATGCAGTGCATGTAGCCCCATAGCTTATAAGGGAATTTATAAACCGACCCTGGAACAGAGACCTCAATTTCAGAAATCTCTCTCTTGACAGAAGTGAGCTGCAGAATGAGTGTTCTGTTTCACTCAGAGAAATAATTCAAACGGTTTAGAAACTAGAGAGTGTTTTCTATCCAATAGTAATAGATAATATGCATATGTACGAGCAAGAATTGAGGGACGAGGCAGTTTAATCTGGAACGAAAAATCTTCAAAGTGTAAACAGCACCCCTATTGGAATTAAGCTACACTGGTTGTGAATCCTAGGCGAACATGTCAGAATTCAATAGGCTTTTCGGTCGAAAGCAAACGATGCTATATCTGATGATAGCACCATTGTAAACAAAGAGAGTATTAAGCATATTTCAACCCTGCAGGCGCGACACAAAAGGCAGAAATAAAAATATTATTCATGCCATACCTTTGACGAGCTTCTGTTGTTGGCACTCCAATATGTCCCATAAACATCACAAATGGTCCTTTTGTTCGATTAATTCCGTCAATATATATCCAAAATGTCCATTTATTTGGCGCGTTTGATCCAGAAAAACACAGGTTCCAACTTGCTCAAACGTGACAACAAAATATCTCAAAGGTTACCTGTAAACTTTGCCAAACTACTTTTGTAATACAACTTTAGGTATTTTTTTATGTTAATAATCGATCAAATTGAAGACGGGATGATCTGTGTTCAATACAGGATTAAAAACCAATTGTAGCTAGCTTTTTGGTCTCGCGCCTCTAACAAACCTGACACGTCGAGTGACTCTCGTTCAAGATGGCCATACTTCTTCATTACACAAAGGAATAACCTCAACCAAATTCTCAAGACTGCTGACATCCAGTGGAAGCGGTAGGAACTGCAAGTAGGTCCCTTAGAAATCTGGTTTCCCAATGAAAACACATTGAAAAGAGAGTGACCTCAAAAAAAGAACAATCTGAATGGTTTGTCCTCGGGGTTTCGCCTGCTAAATAAGTTATAATATACTCACAGACATGATTCAAACAGTTTTAGAAACGTCAGAGTTTTTTCTATCCAAATCTACTAATAATATGCATATCTTATCTTCTGGGGAGTTAAAGGCCTCCAGTTGTTCTCTCAGCTGCTCTGGAGACATGCCCTATAAGACAGTCAGTGAAAAGAGGAAACGCCTGCTGTGCCTCTTCCACACCTAACATTCCACAATCAACCTGCTTTGGACAGCAGTTTGTGAGCTTGGGCGCTTTGCTGGGCCCTTATACCTAATTCGGTTAAAGGAAAGCTCGATCCCAGGGAGCCGGAGGGGCAGTGGAGGTTTTGGGAAATGGGTTGGACTGAGTACGAAGCCCTGAGGTGCTCCAGAGCTGCTGCACCACAGACGCCCTGCTGAGAGAGATGCTGAGAGAGATGCTGAGGTGGCTCTGAGAGGATCTACCTGGGGCCTCAGGCCAAAGAGAGGGAGGGAGAGAAATAGAGAGAGGGGGAGGGAGACAGAGAGAGAGAGAGAGGGAGGGAAAAGGTGAGAGAATTTCAGAGTGATAGAATGGAAAAGGAAAACATTATACTTGTACGCATAATTCGTCTCTCCAAAAAAATGATGTCATCTTTACAATTTGTTTGTGTTCAGCAACATACTATACAGTATTTTTTATTATATTAGCCAAGCAACTCTGCCCATTCTCTATGTCCTGCAGCTGTAGAATACAGCCGCAGCCGTGTAATCTGTGTTACATTCCTCAGTGATGGTGTCCACAGATTCAGTGGGCAGCTATTCTCTGGTACACAGGGTTTTTTCCTGCAGTGGCCAGGGATGGGCGAGCTGGCTGTTAGCAATGCTGCATCCATTCTGCTGAGGAAGCAGTGTCTGTAATCTGTTCGGTCACAGCCCTCCTTTTCCCGCGGGAGTGTGGGGATTAGAATACAGCTCGGCAACAGCATCCTCAGAAAGGGTGACCAAGCCTGGAATTTACATGTAATTGGTAACGCACCACAGTCTTCTCTCTGCCTCTTTCTGTGGGTTATAAATACCACACCTCCTAAAGACCATCGTATCCTGAGAGAGGAGGGAGGGTCGGGGGAACAGGAAGGTATGGAGAAGAAATTACATCTTTCTGGTGCTTTTTCTCTCTGTTTTGCGTGTAAATGTGTCTAAACAGCAAAAGGAGGATCCGGTGATGATCAGCTGTTTCAATGTTGTGTAAAGGTCTGAATGAGGACGGGAGGTCACTCAGAGCGGCCCTAGAGAATGTGGCGGTACTCTGGGTGAGAGATGGGCCCCTCAGTGGCTGTAGAGGGCAGAGCAGAGCAGGAAGAGGCAACACTAATCCGCCCTGAAGCAGCAGTCTGGCACCAGCACCAGCTACAGTACCAACCATCCTGGAAATGAGCTATTCTCACCCTGAAGAAGAAAATCTCACAGTTAAGCTGAATGTGGATCCTTCTCGCCCCTCGAAAAAAGCAAAAGAAAACTTTATAAAATAAAATATACACTATATATACAAAGGTATGTGGACACCCCTTCAAGGATAGGGGATTCAGCTATTTCAGCCACACCCATTGCTGGCAGGTATATAAAATCAAGCACACCGTCATGCAATCTCCATAGACAAACATTGGCAGTAGAATGGCATTACTGAAGAGCTGAGTGATTTCACAAGCGTAAGAACACCATGCGCAATGCTAAATATCAGTGGTGTAAAGCTCGCTGCAGTTGGACTCTGGAGCAGTGGAAACGCGTTCTCTCGAGTGATGAATCACGTTTCACCATCTGGCAGTCCAATGGACAAATCTGGGTTTGGCAGATGCCAGTAGACCGCTAACTGCCCGATTGCATAGTGCCAACTGTAACGTTTGGTGTAGGAGGAATAATGGTCTGGGGCTGTTTGTCATGGTTTGGGCTAGGCCCCTTAGTTCCAGTGAAGGGAAATCTTAACGGCAACTTTGTGGCAATAGTTTGGGGAAGGCCCTTTCCTGTTTCAGCATGACAATGCCTCCGTGCACAAAGCGAGGTCCATACAGAAATCGTTTGTCGAGATCGATGTGGAATAACTTGACTGGCCTGCACAGAGCCCTGACCGAAACACCTTTGGGATGATTTGGAATGCCGACTGCGGGCCTAATCACCCAACATCAATGCTGACCTCACTAATGATCTTGTCGCTGAATGGAATCAAGTCCCCTCAGCAATGTTCCAACATCTAGTGGAAAGCCTTCCCAGAAGAGTGGAGGCTGTTATAGCAGCAAAGGGGGGACCAACTCCATATTAATGCCCATGATTTTGGAATGTGATGTTTGACGAGCAGGTGTCCACACACTTCTGGTCATGTACTGTATATATTTTTTAAGCATTTCTCTGGTCCCCCTAAACTTGGCACTCTTAAACTGAAGATAGTCTTATAAATGTCAGTATGACTGATCAACTCTGTCCAGTTTAATGTGAATGTCCTCGTTCATACGACTCTCATGGTAACGTTTGTGTCAGTATAAACCACAGTAGATTAGGACCCTGGCCGGGCCCTCTCGGAAACTTCACAGGCTCTGCCTCTTACTCTTTTTTTGGACAGGAGCTTGGGTGCTAAAGATGGAAAAAGCCAGTCGGAGTGTCCACCTAAGTCAAAACCAGAGAAGGAGAGCGAGAGCACAGCCAAGAACCACAGTGTCCACACACACATGCAGACACACACACACACACACACACACACACACACACACACACACACACCTGTCTCTTATACACATCTAGATGTGTATAAGAGACAGCACACACACACACACACACACACACACACACACACACACACACACACACACACACACACACACACACACACACACACACACACACACACACAGAGCAGTGAGAAGCCATGGAGCAGAGCCAGGGTCCAGCCACTGTGACTGTGTGGGATGAGATAGGCCTCTGACTCAGGCGTTTCAACTGCAGCACGTACAATACTGTAGAACGGGAAGGAGAGAGAGGATACCACACGCCAGATGATTCCCATGGCTCTCTTCTCAACTATGTCACTGCTTTGGAAAGAGTGGAATGGTATTGTGCCTCACTTTTTACTTGCACACAGACATTTACAGAAACACACACACACACCACAAATGCACACAGGCACACCTTCCCCTATCCATGTTTTAACATCTTCCTGTGTTTGTCTTCCATCCCCCTTTTTCTCTGAACGGTTCCCTTTTTGGAAAGTTTAAGATGGGGCCCCAAAACCCTTGACAGGTGTCAACAGTGTTCCAAATCAGCTACCTCCCCAGATACATATCTGACTCTCTGCATCTCCTCCTACACTAGATTTCATCACACATTCTGGACAAATTCAACTGGAGCAACAGAGTTTCATGGGAAATTCTTTTATTTTGATTTGATATAAATCCCATCTCCGGGGGGAACTTTTTTGCTGTTGGACTCACAGGCCTATGTCATGTGGAATGTCTTTCCACTGAAGCAGCTCGAGGACACTAAAATATATTTCCATTTTTGGAGTCAGTTCCTCACACAGAATATTTTCATTCTACTCCCTCATTCAGAGCCAAAAAAACCTTTAGGTTTAAAGCGACTTGATCCCCTTTTCCAGACATATTCTCAGAGGATTAGGCTGTAAGCCCCCAACTAAAGCACTCTTAATCAAATCAAAATAAATAGCCACCTTCACAAAAGGGATGCCACATTTTCTATTTTTCATGGAATTGTCCTTAGAGAAAAAATCACAGTGGAAAGTACCCATGCCTGCTTTGTGTGCTCTGTGTGTGTGTGTGAGACTCCTTTTCCAGCTGGTTCTGGACTGTGTTGAGACAAAATGGAGGGGTTTAAGTGTGCTTTAGGAAGGCTTGTGTAGTCATGCCTGTATGGCTGCTGGGGCAGGGAGAAAGCCTTAACTGCAGATTAGAATGACTCTCAAGTGTTTCTCAGACTCATGCTTAAGCTGTGCAATTGCTCCCATGCCGATTCAGCATCCCTCCCCTCCCGTAGATGTCACATCTGCAGCCAATGTCAATAGCAAAGGCTTCAGTGAAACAAACACCTGTATCCACATCATATCCAGCATAGATGCACCCTACAGAGGCTATTGAGTCAAAAATGTCATGCTGTAGTATGTGTCAGTTAAGCTGTTTTATCTGACATGTGCTTTTATTTGACATATGAAGTTTAATTCCTATAACAATGTTATCCTTGTGCTGATACGTCGTAGCTACATATTGTAATGATATGGTAATTTAGCAGATGCTTAAATAAAATAAAAAATCAGTTGACTCGAATATAAGATTATCCTTGTGTGCCAGACCTCTAGGTTCTCCTCTGTAGTGGGTGCAGAGCGATTGAGATAAAACGTCACATGGCTTCGTGAAACTACCATAAAATAGATGACTGAATTCATTACAGTCACTATTCATGTTGAGGGATACATTTATTGTTATTGTTAACCTGGTGTCTACTCACTCCCAGATGTTCTATGTCTCCTCTCTCCTCAGGAAACTACCCACGTCCACCCAACTACGGCGGGACCCCCGGTGCCAACTACAGCAGCCCCGGGCCCGGCCCTGGCATGACAAACAGCCAGGGTATGAATGCCAGCAGCCCCATGCACGGCCAGGGTCCCGGGCAGCCTATGGGCCGCAGTCCTGGTGCGGGCAGCCGCCCCTACCCCAACATGGCTCCCAGCTCCCCCAGTATGCCCCAGCCAGCCGGCCCTGGGATGGGCCCTCCTTCACTGGGCAATGTCAACCGCAAGGCCCAGGAGGCAGCAGCCGCCGTCATGCAGGCCGCAGCTAACTCTGTACAGGGCAGGTGAGATAACATGTTGTTGTTTTTTTAACCAGATGATGTGTGATTTGTGTGTTTGTGTGTAATTGTGTTTGTGCATGTGTGTGTGTGTATGCATGCGAGCATGCGTGGGTGATCTGTGTGTGATCTGTGTGTGATAGTGACATTGATAGAGAGAGAGAGAAAAGGAGAGGAATTGGGCAGAAGGTGGAACACATTACTGCAATGCTCTTTTGAGAAGAGCCTATTTTTACCACCCCCTGAAATAGCATGCTAAAATTAGTGAGCATAAGGCGTCACTCACTTGTCACTACAGAGACTTTGGGGCTTTATTGTCTTCAGACTAAATGTTTCATTACCTAGTTCTCTCTGCTCAGACTGGGGAGATATAGAGGAGCATTGTGTGAGGAGCGTTGTTTGAGGAGCGTTGTGTGAGGAGCGTTGTTTGAGGAACGTTGTTTGAGGAACATTGTTTGAGGAGCGTTGTTTGAGGAGCGTTGTTTGAGGAGCGTTGTGTGAGGAGCGTTGTTGAGGACGTTTGTTGAGGAGCTTGTGTGAGGAGCGTTGTGTTGAGGAGCGTGCTGAGGAACGTTGTTGAGGAGCGTTGTTTGAGGAGCGTTGTTTGAAGGAGCGTTGTGTGAGGAGCGTTTGCGTCGGAGGAGCGTTGTTGAGGGAGCGTTGTGTTGAGGAGCGTTGTGTGAGGAGCGCTTGTTTGTGAGAGGCGTTGTTTGAGAACGTTGTTTGAAGCGTTGGTGAGGAGCGTTGTTTGAGGAGCGTTTTGTGTGAGGAGCGTGTGTTGAGGAGCGTTGGGTGAGGACGCGTTGTTTGAGGAACGTTGTTTGAGGAGCGTTGTGTTGAGGAGCGTTGTTTGAGGAGCGTTGTGTGAGGAGCGTTGTTTGAGGAGCGTTGTGTGAGGAGCGTTGTTTGAGGAGGCGTTGTTTGAGGAGCGTTGTGTTGTAGGAGGCGTTGTTTGAGGAGTGTTGTTGTGTGAGGAGCGTGTGTGAGGAGCGTTGTTTGAGGAGCTTGTGTGAGGAGCGTTGTTTGAGGAGCGTTGGTTTGAGGAGCGTTGGTGTGAGGAGCGTTGTTTGAGGAGTGTTGTTTGAGGAGCGTTGTGTGAGGAGTGTTGTTGAGGAGCGTTGTGTTGAGGAGCGTTGTTTGAGGAGTGTTTGTGTGAGGAGCGTTGTTTGAGGAGCGTTGTGTGAGGAGCGTTGTTTGAGGAACGTTGTTTTGAGGAGCGTTGTTTGAGAGCGTTGTTTTGAGGAGCGTTGTGTGAGGGAGCGTTGTGTGAGGAGCGTTGTTTGAGGAGCGTTGTTTGAGAGCGTTTGTGAGGACTGTTGTTTGAGGAACGTTGTTTGAGGAGTGTTGTTTGAGGAGCGTGTTTGAGGAGCGTTGTGTGAGGAGCGGTGTTTGAGGAAGTGTTGTTTGAGGAGCTTGTGTGAGGAGTGTTGTTTGAGGAGCGTTGTGTGAGAGCGTTTGTTTTGAGGAGTGTTGTGGTGAGGAGTGTTGTTTGAGGAGCGTTTGTGTGAGGAGCGTTGTTTGAGGAGCGTTGTTGAGGAGCGTTGGTGTGAGGAGCGGTGTTTGAGGAGTGTGGTGAGGAGCGTGTTTGAGGAGTTGTGTGAGGAGCGTGTTTGAGGAGCACAATCTCTCTGTTGTAATTATGCATAGTCTCCTACAATGAAATGCTGGGTTAAAGGCTGAGTGCAGTAGAAGACATGGGAAAGACAGTTGTACCAATGAACAAATAGCACTATGTTACCTTGGAAAACACTCACACGATTTAAAGTGATCATAACGTGCCCTTCACATGTACAACACCAAAGCTACTTAGGAAACTCAAAAAACACTTGGACAACAAGATTAAAAGCAGCATGATGAACAACCTTGACACATATCAAACAATGTAATGGGGATTATATCTAGTGTGTTTGAGCATTTAATGTGTGAGTGCTTCTCAGAGCAGAGCAGAGTTGTGAGGAGAGGAGAGGAGAGGAGAGGAGAGGAGAGGAGAAGTGGGATTGTTTGTGGGCAGTAAACTCTGGGTGAACCTGTCAGGGGAGCGTGCGTAAAAAACATGTACGCTACTTTGAAAGGGTAGATTCTCTGTCAACCAATCAGCTCGTAGAAGAAGGGAAGTGGTCATACTGAGCAGCTCGGGGCTTTGTTTAATGAAGCAATGCTTGTTGGAGACGGGTGGAGACTGACAGCAATGGTTCTGCTGAAGTGGTCTTGTGGATGTTGATCTCTATCTTTGTACAAGAACATCATTAATAGAACGAGTGAGTTTTTAGAACATTTAATAGAACTGAGTGAGTTTTAGAACATCATTATAGAACTGAGTGAGTTTTTAGAACATTATTAATAGAACTGATGGAGTGTTTATGAACATCATTAATAGAACTGAGTGAGTTTTTAGAACATCATTAATAGAACTGAGTTGAGTTTTATTAGAATATCATTAAAGAACTGAGTGAGTTTTTAGAATATCATTAATAAGAACTGAGTGAGTTTTTAGAACATCATTAATAGAACTGAGTGAGTTTTTAGAACATCATTAATAGAACTGAGTGAGTTTTTAGAACATCATTATATAAACTGAGTGAGTTTTAGAATATCATTAATAGACTGAGCATAGTGATTTTAGAACATCATTAATAGAACTGAGTGATTTTTAGAACATCATTAATAGAACTGAGTGAGTTTGTAAATTATCATAATAGAACTGAGTGATTTTTTAGAATATCATTAATAGAACTGAGTTGAGTTTTTAGAACATCATTAATTAGAACTGAGTGAGTTTTTGAAATCATATAGAACTGAGTGAGTTTTTAGATATCATTAAATAGAAACTGAGTGAGTTTTAGAACATCATTAATAAACTGAGAGTGAGTTTTAGAACATCATTAATAGAACTGAGTGAGTTTTTAGAACATCATTAATAGAACTGAGTGAGTTTTTAGAATATCATTAATAGAACTGAGTGAGTTTTTAGTCAGTAATTTGGAACACTGTTGACACCTGTCAAGGGTTTTGGGAGAAAAAGAGGATTGGAAGACAAACACAGGAGGATTTTTAAAACATGGATAAGGGAAGGTGTGCTTGTGTGCATTTGTGGTGTGTGTGTGTGTGTTTCTGTACATGTCTGTGTGCAAGTAAAAAGTGAGGCACAGTAATAATTCTGTTTGTTGGCACTTTCCATCCAACTGTTGTTTCCCTGTACAGTAGACATCCCTATGTTAGGTCCTCAGTGAATCACACCTTTCCTGGACCCAGTCCCTTGCCCCCTCTCCCCACTACATCCACTCCTCCTCCTCCTCTCCAACCTCCACACCCCAACTACAGCACCCCTCATTCTCAGCACCACAACTAGGACAACCAAGCATCATCTCCAAGCCTCTAACCTGTTACTGTTCAGTCTGAAAAGGTGCTCTTTCATCCAGGCTCATTATGGGTGTTATTGCACCCACCTGTCACCTAAACTGTCACGCCTGCCCCCGCTCCCCCTCCCTGGCACTCGAGGGCGCCAGGCTATCCGTCATTATATGCACCTGTTGCCTTCATTACGCGCAGCTGCGCTCATTGGACTCACCTGGACTCCCTCACTTTGTTGACTGTCCCTGCATATATGTCTGCTCCTCTGTGTTGTTCCCTGTAGTAGTATTGTTTGTTGTGTTTAAGTCCAGACGCTGTTCTTGTTCCGTTGCATGTCCGTCTATATTAAATGGTTCACTCCCTGTACCTGCTTCTCATCTCCTGCGTTGGGCGTTACAAAACTAATCTGGCCAATGCTAGCATCACTGGCTAAAATTTAAAGATTTTACTGCTAACCTGTGTTTAGCTTTATGTTTCTAATTATAGCATCTAGTACAATTTTCATGGCTCTCTGGACTCCTATAAGGGCACAAGGCCAGACCCAGATGCAGACACGGGAGGCAGATGGTTTGATTCTTTGATATTTATTATATTCCAAAAGGGTAGGCAAGAGAATGGTCGTGGACAGGCAAAAGGTCAAAACCAGTTCAGAGTCCAGGAAGTACAGTGTGGAAGGCAGGCTTGAGGTCAGGGCAGGCAGAATGGTCAGGCAGGCAGGTACAGAGTCCAGAAACAGGCAAGGCTCAATACCGGGAGGACTAGAAAAAAGAGAATAGAAAAAGCAGGCGCATGGGAAAAAGACGCTGGTTGACTTGAACATACAAGACAAAATGGCACAGAGAACCAGGAAACACAGGGATAAATACACCGGGGAAAATAAGTGACACCTGGAGGGGGTGGAGACAAGCACAAGGACAGGTGAAACAGATCAGGGCGTGACACCTGGAGGGGGTGGAGACAAGCACAAGGACAGGTGAAACAGATCAGGGCGTGACACCTGGAAATGTGGTGTTTCGAGCAAATCTGGCGGTGCCAACTCTCTTGACATTAAGTTTATCTTGTTGAGAGACCACCCCCACAGTGCTCCCTTCATCTAGTGGTGTGATATTACAGCACTAGACACAGGACTAGACACCAAATCAAATGTTATTTGTCACATGCGCCGAATACAACAGATGTAGACCTTACTGTGAAATGCTGACTTACAAACCCTTAACCAACAATGCAGTTAAGAAAAATCAGAGTCAAGAAAAATATTTACTAAATAAACTAAAGTAAAAAACAAAAGAGCAACAGTAAAATAACAGTAACAAGGCTATATACAAGGGGTACCGGTACCGAGTCAATGTGTGGTGGTACAGGTTAGTCGAGGTAATTGAGGTAACATGTACATGTAGGTAGGGGTAAAGTGACTATGCATAGATAACAGATAATAAACAGCCAGTAGCAGCAGTGTAAAAAAAGGGGGGTTCAATGTAAATAGTCCGGGTAGCCATTTGATTAGCTGTTGAGCAGTTTTATGGCTCGGGGGTAGTAGCTGTTACAGTTTTTTCCAACTAATTACACACGTTTTCAAAACTGTCTCCTTTTTTCAAAACTCTACACACAATTCCCAAAACTGCACACACAAAATGCAAAATGCCTCACATCTCCTTCAAAATGTAACACTRYATTCAAAATGCCATAAACACATGTCAGAATGAAGCATTTGCATCAAATGGCAAACACTGCTTTCATAATAGTACATTTTTGGATATACCATGTAAACACTGTTGTTCTAAATCTAAAGCTCTTTGGTCTTTCATAGGCTTATATCTACATTTCAATACAATATTCCACAGTGAAAGTAATCTGCTGAGAGGGGTAACAAGTACACTGTAAACACCAGTGCAATGTAGAAACAGAAAATATTTATTAGGCCAAACATTACTGTTGTATACAGTAGCATACAACAAAACCTAAAATATATGTAAACCAAAAGTATATTCTTTAGAATACGGTAAAGAACACAATGTGTGTGGTGGGGTCCCGGGGGGGCACTCCAGGAATTGGTAGGGGGGGCAGTCACCAGTGCTAAGCTACGCTTCATCTCTTCTCCGGCCTGGGTCTGGCCACAATACTTTGTCCACATCACAAGATACGTTTTTCTTGCAAACATCGATGGAAGTATCTCCTAGCTGGCGTATCCAACCTTGGACAGAGGCAACCTCTATGTCCCACATGCGTCCTCCATTGCCTGGAGAAGCGGCATGCGGGCATAGGGTTGGCGATCATACACTTTCCAGCGCCAGGCTGAGAAGAATTCCTATATGCGATTTAGAAAAGGTGAATATGGGGGTAGGTACAAACTACAAATTGTGGATGGGTGGCAAACCAGTTTGGGCCAGAACAGCCCTGTGAAAACTAACATTGTCCCATAAAACGGATCCAGTGTTTTGCCTTCCACCCAATACAATGGATCTGATCCCAGCCGGCGACCCTATGCGACGCCGTAAAAGGGGCAAACGTAGCGGCCTCTGGTCAGGCTTCGGAGACGGGGCACATGCGCGCTCCACTCCCTAGCATACTACTCGCCAATGTTCAGTCTCTTGACAATAAGGTTGATGAAATCCGACGCACGGGTAACATTCCAGAGAGACATCAGAGATTGTAACGTTCTCTGCTTCACGGAAACATGGCTAACTCAAGAGACGCTAACGGAGTCGGTGCAGCCAGCTGGTTTCTTCACGCATCGCGCCGCAGAAACATACTCTTTCTGGTAAGAAGATGGGCGGGGTGTATGCCTTATGATTAACGAGACGTGGTGTGATCATAACAACATACAGGAACTCAAGTCATTCTGTTCACCTGATCTAGAATTCCTCACAATCAAATGTCGACCGCATTATCTACCAAGGGAATTCTCTTCGATTATAATCACAGCCGTATATATTCCCCCCAAGCAGACACATCGATGGCCCTGAACGAACTTTATCTGACTCTTTGTAAACTGGAAACCACACACCCTGAGGCTGCATTCATCGTAGCTGGGGATTTTAACAAGGCTAAACTGAAAACAAACTCCCTAAATTCTATCAGCATATCGATTGTGCTACCAGGGCTGGTAAACCTTGGATCATTGTTATACTAATTCCGCGATGCATATAAGGCCCTCCCCCGCCCTCCTTTCGGAAAAAGCTGACCACGACTCCATTTTGTTGCTTCCAGCCTACAAACAGAAACTAAAACAACAAGCTCTCGCTCAGGTCTGTTCAACGCTGGTCCGACCAATCTGATTCCACGCTTCAAGACTGCTTCGATCACGCGGATTGGAATATGTTCCGCATTGCGTCCACAACATATTGACGAATACGCTGATTCGGTGAGCGAGTTCATTAGAAAGTGCATTGACGATGTCGTACCCCACAAAACGATTAAAACATTCCCAAACCAGAAACCGTGGATTGACGGCAGCATTCGCGTGAAACTGAAAGCGCGAACCACTGCATTTAACCAGGGCAAGGTGACCGGAAACATGACCGAATACAAACAGTGTAGCTATTCTCTCCGCAAGGCAATCAAACAGCTAAGTCCAGTATAGAGACAAAATAGAGTCGCAATTCAACAGCTCAGACACAAGAGGTATGTGGCAGGGTCTACAGTCAATCAGGATTACAAAAAAGAAAACAGCCCCGTCGCGGACCAGGATGTCTTGCTCCCAGACAGGCTAAATAACTTTTTGCTCGCTTTGAGGACAATACAGTGCCACTGACACGGCCCGCTACCAAAACCTGCGGGCTCTCCTTCACTGCAGCCGAGGTGAGTAAAACATTTAAACGTGTTACCCTCGCAGGCTGCAGGCCCAGACGGCATTCCCAGCCGCGTCCTCAGAGCATGGGCAGACCAGCTGGCTGGTGTGTTTACGGACATATTCAATCAATCCTTATCCCAGTCTGCTGTTCCCACATGCTTCAAGAGGGCCACCATTGTTCCTGTTCCCAAGAAAGCTAAGGTAACTGAGCTAAACGACTACCGCCCGTAGCACTCACTTCCGTCATCATGAAGTGCTTTGAGAGACTAGTCAAGGACCATTCACCTCCCACCCTACCGGACACCCTAGACCCACTCCAATTTGCTTACCGACCCAATAGGTCACCAGACGACGCAATCGCAACCACACTGCACACTGCCTAACCCATCTGGACAAGAGGAATACCTATGTGAGAATGCTTGTCATCGACTACAGCTCAGCATTTAAACACCCATAGTACCCTCAAACTCGTCATCAAGCTCGAGACCCTGGGTCTCGACCCGCCCTGTGCAACTGGGTCCTGGACTTCCTGACGGCCCGCCCCCTGGTGGTGAGGTAGGTAACAACATCTCCACCCGCTGATCTTCAACACTGGGGCCCCACAAGGTGCGTTCTGAGCCCTCTCCTGTACTCCCTGTTCACCCACGACTGCGTGGCCATGCACGCCTCCAACTCAATCATCAAGTTTGCGGATGACACTACAGTGGTAGGCTTGATTACCCACAACGACGAGACGGCCTAACAGGGAGGAGGTGAGGGCCCTCGGAGTGTGGTGTCAGGAAAATAACCTCACACTCAACGTCAACAAAAACAAGGAGATGATTGTGGACTTCAGGAAACAGCGAGGGAGCACCCCCCTATCCACATCGACGGGACAGTAGTGGAGAAGGTGGAAGATTTTTAAGTTCCTCGGTGTACACATCACGGACAAACTGAATTGGTCCACCACAGACAGCGTTGTGAAGAAGGCGCAGCAGCGCCTCTTCAACCTCAGGAGGCTGAAGAAATTCGGCTTGTCACCAAAAGCACTCACAAACTTCTACAGATGCACAATCGAGAGCATCCTTGTCGGACTGTATCACCGCCTGGTACGGCAACTGCTCCGCCCACAACCGTAAGGCTCTCCAGAGGGTAGTGAGGTCTGCACACGCATCACCGGGGGCAAAACCTGCCCTCCAGGACACCTACACCACCCGATGTCACAGGAAGGCCATAGTTCATCAAGGACAACAACCACCCAAGCCTGCCTGTTCCCCCGCTATCATCCAGAAGGCGAGGTCAGTACAGGTGCATCAAAGCAGGGACCGAGAGCTGAAAACAGCTTCTTATCTCAAGACCATCAGACTGTTAAACAGCCACCACTAACATTTAGTGGCTGCTGTCAACATACTGACTCAACTCCAGCCACTTTAATAATGGGAGTTGATGGAAATATTGTAAAAATGTATCATTAGCCACTTTAAACAATGCCACTTAATATGTTTACATACCCTACATTACTCATCTCATATGTATATGTATATACTGTACTCTATATCATCTACTGCATCTTGCCATCTTTATGTATACATGTATCACTAGCCACTTTAAACTATGACTTTATGTTTACATACCCTACATTCTCATCTCATATGTTATATCTGTACTCTATACCATCTACTGCATCTTGCCTATGCCGTTCTGTACCATCACTATTCATCATATATTTATGTACATATTCTTATCCCTTTACACTTTGTGTGTATAGGGTAGTAGTTGTGGAATTGTTAGGTTAGATTGCTCGTTGGTTATTACTGCATTGTCGGAACTAGAAGCACAAGCATTTCGCTACACTCGCATTAACATCTGCTAACCATGTGTATGTGACAATAAAATTTGATTTGATTTGATTTGATTTAAAACCACAAATCTAGCAGGCTCCTGATCTGGATCAGGGACAAGCATTGGGTAAATTGCATCCAAGAAAAGTGAGCATATCGGCCGGTGTGGCATTGTGATGGAGGACCCCGTTTTGAGTGATGGCAGCACACATAGTTATATTACCCCCACGCTGTCCAGGGACATTGGTAATTGCCCTCTGTCCTATTACATTTCTTCCGCAGCGCCTGGTTTTGGTGAGGTTGAAGCCAACCTCATCCACATAAATAAATTCATGGCGAATTACATGGGCATCCAGCTCCAATAYTCTCTGTARCAGACAAAAGGATWTACAGATGAGTAAATATGGTATGTCTGAAGTACTGGAAGTAGTGTTGCATACATACCTCTACAAAGTCATGTCGCATATTCTTGACTCTGTCAGAGTTTCTCTCAAATGGCACCTTGTAAAGTTGTTTCATCGTCACTCGGTGCCGTTGGAGGATGCGTTGTATGGTCGACAGGCTTACAGCATTGATGTTGTTAAATATGGTGTCATTATTCAAGATATGCTCTCTTATCTCTCGAATCCTAATTGCATTGTTGGCCAAAACCATATTTATAATTGCAGTCTCTTGTACATCTGTAAACAAGCGTCCTCGTACTCCATGATGTCTTTGCCTTTCCACTCTGTACAGAATTCAAACACAGTATGTGTTCAGCATAGGAACTGTAAACAATGTACAAAAAAATGTAGTACAACATGATAACCAACCTCATTCATTCAATGCAGTGCAATAAATGGATGGCTTAGAGTTACAAATGTTTATGCAATACTATGCAGTCATACGTATTTTACAGTACATTACTGTAATGCTAAAATAGTCATTAGATAGTTGCATACCTGTTCTCATTTCTGAAGGTTCGAATTATGGACGCCACTGTAAATCGACTCAAATTGGGCTGGACTCTCAGTCCAGCCTCTCTCATGGTCAAACCGTGGTTGATCGCATGATCAACAAGTGTTGCCCTAATCTCATCAGAGATGGCTCTCCTACCTTCTCTTCTTTGCCCTCGTCCTCTTCTTCCTCTTCCTCCTACTCCTCTTGCTCTCTGTCCATTGTTGGCATCCATTGTTCAAAACAGGTAATCTGACCTTTGACCTATTTATAGGCCTATACTACAGTAAAGCAGTGATTGGTTAGTGATCAGTTAAGCTATTAGTGTTTGCACATGTGAGGAGTGTGTGTGTGACCTGGTGAATAAGTGTAGCATTTTGATTGGTTGTGTTTGGAAAAGGAAAGCAAGTCACTTCCTGTTAGATTTTTGTGTTTTAGGTAGAGAATTGTGTGCAGTGTTTTGAAAAAAGTGTTTTATGGATTTGACAACTGAGTCAAAGGCTGAGAAATAGCTTATGGTTTTGGATATTTGGTGTGTAGTTTTGCACTTTGAGTGAGAGGTTTAAAAAATCATGTGACATGAAAAGATTTCGTGTGTAAGCAGTTGGAAAAAACTGTAAGAAGCCTTTTGGACCTAGACTTGGCGCTCCGGTACAGCTTGCCATGCAGTAGCAGAGAGAACAGTCTATGACTAGGGCGGCAATTTTTAGGGCCTTCCTCTGACACCGGCTGGTATAGAGGTCCTGGATGGCAGGAAGCTTCCAGTTTCAAATTAATGTCGACATCGCTCATATGTAATATCACAAACAAACATAAAAATAGTTGCCACTTTATATGTTCTTATGGGGGCTTCCTTTTGACAGTGAAATGAGAATCATCTTTATCCCCCATGTGTGTTAATAATGATAAACAAATCCTCCTCCATGTTGGATCTGCTAACATTCGCTTCTCTGTGGAGAGAGCGCCCACTGTGGTCGATGGTGATGCATCATGGAGCCTGTTGACATTTGGAGAATCCTGTGTGTGTCTGCGTTGGTTGACACTGTGTGATTAATGGTGCAGATCCGGAGMGCTGCAGACAGACTATGTAAATGCTGAAGGAGCCATTAACAGACATCTTCACTGTCAATAAGAAGTGGCACAACATGATGCATACTGCTGGGGCAAATCACACAGCCTGTCAGTCTCCACTCTCATTCCACCAAACACCCAGACATAGGCCCACAGGGAGAGAGGGGGTGAGGCAGGAGAGTGAGGGAGAGTGTGTATAAGGTAGTTGTTGTGAAACTGTTAGATTACTTGTTAGATATTACTGCACGGTCGGAACTTGAAGCACAAGCATTTCACTACACTCGCATTAACATCTGCTAACCATGTGTATGTGACCAATAAAATGTGATTTGATTTGAGGAGGCATTGTATTTGACCTCTTTCAGCATTGTTACCCTGTCTCTCTCCCAGCTCTACCTGTCTGTCTCGCCATCCTCTCTCTACACCTCCCTCTCTCCATCCTTTCCCTCTCTCCCTCCCGCTCTTTCTCTCATCACCCTTTCATCTAGACCCTCAGAATTGGCTCTTCCAGTTTCTGTCCTAGTTTCCATCATAGAGAATACATACTAATTAGACGCTTAGCATGCTGATTTTCATCTTCAGAAGCAGTTTTTTCGGGACAGGGAGAATGCAGTGTCAGTGAACCATGCTGTGAATACTAGATCCCCCCCCATAGATGGTACTGTATGCAGACTCTCTGTGTGTCTCTCAGTCTGTCCCCAGATGTAGAGATGATCTGAGGGTGGCTGGGAATGCAATTAGTGCTGTCTGATTGAAACACAGACGGGAAGGCAGTGGTGTGTGTGTGGTGGGGTGTGGTGTGTGTGTGTGTGTGTGTGTGTGTGGTGGTGTGTGTGTGGGTGTGTGGTGTGTGTGTGTGTGTGTGTGTGTGTGTGTGTGTGTGTGTGTGTGTGTGTGTGTGGTGTGTGTGTGTCTGTGTGTGTGTGTGTGTGTGTGTGTTAAAGGGCAGCTCTACTGGTCCTCCAGCTGACTTTGAAGAGGCAGAGAGCTGACAGCCCCTCGCTCTGCGGCTGCACGTGTGTGGTGTTGCCATGGAGAAAGGAGAAAGGAAGGGAGGGGGACGGTTTTAGGAGAATTGTGGACCCTAGCCCCACGTCCCCTTTTGTTTTTCTCTCTTTCTCAACCCTTGTTGTGTTTTGTCCTGAACAGCTGAGGAAGATTAAGGGGAAATTAATCTGAAACACTGGGTTTAGTGTTTACTCTTATATAGTCCTGATTCTGATCTGAGAGCAGCATGGTGAAACATTTCAACCTGGTGTGGTCTGTGTGAAAACAAGCAGCCCTCAGACCACTCCTCATGTGTCTGGCATGCCTTTGGCACGGCCTCACCACACCACCCACACAATCCACGAAAGGAAATAATCTGAAGATTAAGGGGAAATTTAATCTCCTCACTGTCTGGAGATCGTCTGTCATCTGGAGAAACGCACACGCACACCAAACATCCTGAACCATGTCTTTGGGATTGACTATTCCAGATTCATTACGCAGAATGCCAAATGAGCAGAGCAAGGCCACTATGATATCCGATGGCTGGATGGTGATAAGTGTGATGGTGTTTTTCCCCAGTCCTCAGAGAGGCTCTCTTAAGGGCCTTGAATTATACATTATGTTTGTATCACCCATGCTTGGTCTGATACTTAGAACAAAAATATGTTTGTGTTTTACATTTTAATCATTTAGCTGACACTCCTTTCCAGTAGTGAGTGCATACATTTTCATACTTTTTGTTGTTGTTGGGTACTGGTCCTCAGTGGGAATTGAACCCACAACCCTAGCATTGCAAGGGTCATGCGCTACGACCTGAGCCACACGGAACCACACAGCTTGGACCACACAGCTTGGACCACACAGCTTAAACCACATGTCTTAATGACTGTGTCAACTTGCTCTTGTCTTGTAAGTGTACCCAAGGAGCTGGGTTATCTTACGGGGAGGTTTTACATTGAGATAATACTATTGCATGGCTTGTAGATGGACAAAATGAGTACAGTCTTGAGTGAAGGAAGGTGTTGGGGTTTGGAGAACAGAAGAATTACATTAGGAAGCTAGGTGTTGTCCTGGCTATGTCTGCTGAAGACAGAAATTGTTTTTTAAATTACTTTGGTAGCTGTTCCTGGAGCTACAGTAACACTGCTTGTAGAAAATAAGCACTTAGAGAAAGCAAGCTTCAAAAAAACTAAATCAAAGGAAATGGAAAAGGGGCAAAGAGAGAGAGAGAGCGAGAAAAGAGCACTTCAGGGTAAATCCTTGCCAAATAATTCATTTCTGACCTCCTTAGCAAGTAAATTTACTAAATAAATAAGAGCTGCTTGAATGTGAAGAATGCGTTTCTGCTGCCCCCAGCGTTGTGGCTCACAGGCAGCCTTGGCATCAGCACCAGCTAGGCTTTAATAAATGGCTTCTCTCTCCGTCGGAGCTGTTTGATGTAAGGGGGGGCTTTTCTCAGTATTTAATATGTTAAGGCTGTCCCTTAATTCACTGTTTTATTTTAGATTATGTTTGGGTTTAGTCAGGCAGTCAGACATGCAGACACTAGCTGAACTGGCTGCTTGGAATGAAGCTGGGGCTGAGAGCTGAGGGCTGAGAGCTGAGGGCTGAGACCTGAGGGCTGAGAGCTGAGGGCTGACAGCTGAGAGCTGAGAGCTGAGAGCTGAGAGGGAGCTGCCTTGAGAGCAGATTGTGCCCATATATAATTCATATTGTTCATACCCTCCCACTGACTACACCAGGCAACCCCCCCCCCCCTTTCTCTCTCTCTCCACACAGTCTCTTCTCTCTTTTTTCTCTCTTTTTTTCTCTCACCCTCCCTTTCTTTCTCTCTCTCCCTCTCACCAGGCAAGGGGTGTTAGAGAGTGGTGTGGCTGGGTATTAATAGGGGCTGGATGGTGGATGGTGGCAGTACCCCTCTTTTGTTCCTGCCACACTACACACTCACTTTTGTAGCAGTGAGTGTGGTACAGTGGACAGCCAGGAAGGGACTTTGACACTGACACTAGTGCTGGTCTGGATCTGTCTGTGTGACTGCAGCTGGCTGTCTCGCACCTGGTAACCATGGCAGCCCTTGGCAACGGCCCGCTCTTCTTATCTCCCCGAGCGTGCTCAGAGACAGCCTCCTCGGATGTCCTTCACACACATTGTGGGCAGAATACAAGGACAGGGAGCAGAGCTCCATGCAGGAGGACGAGGGGAGAAAGAGAGACAGACAGACAGGGAGACAGGACTAGGGCTGGCACTGAACTGCAGGGCTACTCATTAAATAGAACAGTGATTACTAATTTGTTTATCTGATTGAAAGCACATATTAATTTTTTCAGATTTATTTCAAGTGGCTCTAAAATTTGTCTAATGCCTCATGAGAGCATTATTCATAATGTTTTTGCGCTGGTAGTAAGACCTAGTGCTTTCTGTCTTTTTTATTTCTTGGCTTCAACTAAATCCACATTTATGGATAGGGACAGGATTTTTCCTGACTTCATGGTACAACTTGCTGCCTCACAGATTCACTTGAAAGCAGTGTCAACTCAGCAGGAACTTTCTGAGAAGCAGATAAACATAACAGCTGGCTGTTTATCACTGTGTTCTCCCTGGCTTCAGCAACACTGCACAACAAGCTGAGAGAGAGAGAGAGAGAGAGAAGAAGAGAAGAGAGAAGAGAGAGAGAGAGAAAGAGAGAGAGAGAGAGAGAGAGAGAGAGAGAGAGAGAGAGGAGAGCTGCTGGGTTTGATTCTTCTCTGTGAGAGGAGCTCAGTTTCCCCTCAACCGTCCCCTAGCTCACGCTACAAATGACTACTGGATGCTACAGTACAGCTTGCGCCTGTGAGCTGGTACCCCCCCCCCCCTACTGTCTCACCAGGGACTCTGTTTTTACTGTCTTTTCCGCTCTCTGCTCTCTCACGCTCTTGCTGTTTTCTCTCCCTCTTGTGTTCTTCTCTCTTTTATCTCTCTCTCTCTCAATCCCTCTCTACCTCTCTACCTCCCTCCCTCTCTGCTTTCCCCTCATTCTCTGCAGCAACAGGGTGTTTTCCCTCAGCAAAGGTGCCCGAGAGCAAGATAAATGCGCTGCGCCTTTTTTGATAGCAGCACATGCATACATTAAGTGTGATTAAACGGCCTGCGTTCCCTCCATCAAGTGTTTCCTAATGGCCTTTTTTATGACATGATTTAGTAATAATGGATGAGCGCCACTGTCAACCTCCACTTTGTTGTGGATGTTTTTACTACAGTATCCACATGAGAGCTGGGGCTGGTGTTTTTCTGTAAGGGCCGATGTAGGATTTAGATGCAGTATAGAGAAATAGCACTTTCCGGAACAGAAAATATCTACTCAGACACGCCATGGTAATGGTAATGACACAATGATAACCTATCAATTACTTATTTGTTTCTTCTGGATTTATTAAAACTATCAACACTATGCACCATGTGGTAACATGTTAGCTACAAATTGGGTTGCATTCTTTGAAGTAAGTAAACGAAAATACCCAATGATGCCACATAATTTCCTTGTAAATATCAGGCAAATCCCATTAAAGTCCCGTAAAACAAAGTGCTGCCAAGAAACGGTCCATAACAGGCAGGATGTGATTGATGTGAGTGTATGTTGTTGTCTGTGAGCCATGGTTTTCCTTGTGATTACAGACCCATAGAGGGATTACATACAGTATGTATCATCACACATGCTCTAGGACTAATTGCATCTGTGAGATTAGATTACTGAGAGGTTTACCAAACCCAGCCCTCCCTCTGCCGGGTTAGTCACTGTCTCTGTCTCACATCCAATACATTGTGCCATTGTTGTCCTGCCCTGCTTGGGGAAGTTCAGTTCTTTTGACTGACTGACACAAATCCAGATTAGGAGTTTTTTTTCTAATTGTCCACATGATCACAGTGATCATGATCACAGTGTTTAGATTTACACTAACAAAAATATCTTATTTTATTAAGACAATGTTTCAACCATCAGGTCTCCATATTCAACAGAAAGGCAGGGGTTTTACTATGACCTTATGTCCGTGTGGTATTTTAACACAAAGCTGTCCCCACTACTACTACTACTACTACTACTGTCAACCCATGTCCCTTAAGTACCCTTTGTCTTCTCTACTGTCAAGGAAATGATCCACCACAGATGAGGGGATGTTCTGTGCTCCTACCTCTCTCCGTTCTCTCATTATTCAGGAGATTATTTGCACCAGCAGGAAGTAGAGTTTGTCCAACTGCTATATGTCCTGGTGCGCTGTCTTTTGAGTTGGTACACGGTTGCTACAGAGCTAGCCTGGTACAGGGTACAGGGTATGGAGCGGTGGTGGACGGTGGCCATGGGCGTCCGTCTGCTGTTGGTTGTGGTTCAGCAGGTTTCTGATAAGCCCTCTGATGTCCTCCCAACACGCCGTGATGCGACGCGTCAAGGAGAAAGCACAGGATTGATTTCAGCCGTTGCCATGGCAACAAATAACATGATCCTCTCCAGAAGCACACCTTAATTAGTTAAATTATTACTTTGGGTGGAGAGGAGAGAGAGAGAGGAGAGGATGGATGAGAAGAGAAGGGGTGAGGGATTTGCAAGGGAGTAGAGGAAGGATGGGAGGATGAAACGGCTTTCTATCCTGCTCTTGATCACACACTTGCTTTTAAAGAGAGATTCTGTCTTTTTTTCAAGGAAATGTGCCTCTACATTTTCAGGATGATGGTTTATACAGTACCAACAAGTTTAAGCATATCCTCTGACTGGCATGGCCTTACAGGCTTGTAATAGATGCAGAAAGTCTAATATTTTATGGAGTCTTTTCTACTACTCTGTCAAAAGCCAACTAATTTCTCTCCACACCAAGTATCCAGGCCCGGTCTTTCCTCTCTAACCAGACCCTTGTCTCTGTGTGTCCCAGACAGGGCAGCTACCCAGGCCCTGGCATGAACCTGATGGGAACAGCAGGATCTGGAGCCCCCTACAACCAGTCACCAGGCAACAACTCAGGCATGGGCACACCACAGGGTCCGCCCTACAACATGCCACCCTCAGGTAAGACCTGGATAGACTAACAAGGTATCCCACAGCAACCAGTAGTGAACAGTCTAAAAGGGTTGAGATTTAACTTTACTCTTTTATAGTCTTCAGTTTGACAGACTTCTAACAGCAGTGTTCATATCAGTGTCTATACTACAACAAACTAATGTGTTGTGGCGTTTTAATAATCTAAGTAATAACAGAAGGTTAGGAGAGATGCCAGAGCTCTGCTCACTTTAAAGCTTTCAAAATCAATCAAGCATTTTATCTCTAGTAATGTTATGCCAGTTGGCCAAGGCGCTCCAGATGAGTGTTTTAGGAAATGGCTCAAACTGCAACAGAACTAATCCAATGCCAGAACCTGTGGGTTTGTGATGTTGTTGTTCTTTGAAGAGAGTGACAGAGAGAGAGAGAGAGAGAGATCATGCGAGACCGACTGACCGAATGAGAGGGATGGACAGAGAGAGAGACAGAAAGACAGCGAGACAAAGAGAGAGTGACTGTTCTGAAGCTGGTTAATTTCCTGCAGGCAGTTCTGTTCTGTTAATTCTCTTGTTCAGTTGACCCTCCTGAGAACAGATGAATGCAGTGCTCCCCTCTTCCCTGCCCTTCACCCCGCTGCATTGTGCTAAACGCACCTCAGAGAATGCAAGTCTCTAAATGAAAAGAGCTTTCTGCACAGCCTTACAAAACTAAATATCAGCCTGCATGACATTTGGAAGACATCAAATGAACTACAGTGCCAAGGTTCTTGAAAACTCCTCTCTGTTGCCCCTGGGGTGCTTAAAAAAAACTATTCATTTCACATAGTGCTGAGCACCGAACTGAAAAGGAAAATAAAGCGACGAACCTTGGAACTCTTCCTTCGAACCTTCGAACTCTTTGCATGTAGGGACACTTTCTTCTCAATAGGAAAATATACATTCAGTCCACACTCGAGAAGTACGTAGGGATGGGCATTGGACATTTTTTTGACTGTTCGAGTACTCGACTGAAAATAAAATCTATTTTTAGAACACAGTAATGGCAAAGCAAAAACAGGTTTTTAGACATTTTTGCAAGTGTATTAAAAATAAAAAACTTAAATATTACGTTAGTATTCAGTATTCAGACCCTTTACTTAGTACTTTGTTGAAGCACCTTTGTCAGTGATTACAGCCTTGAGTCATCTTGGGAATGACGCTATAAGCTTAGCACACCTGTATTTGGGGAGTTTCTCCCATTCTGCTCTGCAGATGCTCTCAAGCTCTGTCAGGTTGGATGCACAGCGTTGTTGCACAGCTATTTTCAGGTCTCTCCAGAGATGTTAGATCGGGTTCAAGTCCGGGCTCTGGCTGGGCCACTCAAGGACATTCAGAAAGTTGTTCCAAAGCCACTCCTGCGTTGTCTTGGCTGTGTRYTTAGGGTCGTTGTCCTGTTGKAAGGTGAACCTACACCCCAGTCTGAGGTCCTGTGTGCTCTGGAGCAGGTTTTTATCAAGGATCTCTCTGTACTTTGCTCCGTTCATCTTTCCCTCGATCCTGACTAGTCTCCCAGTCCCTGCCGTTGAAAAACCATGCTTCACCGTAGGGATGGTGCCAGGATTCTTCCAGACGTGATGCTTGGCATTCAGGCCAAAGAGTTCAATCTTGGTTTAGTCAGACCAGAGAAACTTGTTCATCATGGTCTGATAGTGCTTTAGGTGCCTTTTGTAAAACTCCAGGCGGGCTGTCATGTGTCTTTTACTGAGGAGTGAATTCCATCTGGCCACTCTAACATAAAGGCCTGGTTGGTGGAGTGCTGCAGATATGGTTGTCTTTCTGGAAGGTTATCCCATCTCCACAGAGGAACTCTGGAGCTCTGTCAGAGTGACCATTGGGTTCTTGGTCACCTCCCTGACCTCACCTCAACTTCTTCCATTTAAGAACGATGGAGGCCACTGTATTCTTGGGGACCTTCAATGCTGCAGAAATCTTTTGGTAACCTTACACAGATCTCTGCCTCGACTCAATCCTGTCTCGGAGCTCTACGGACAATTCCTTCAACATCATGGCTTGGTTTTTGCTCTGACATGCACTGTCAACTGTGGAACCTTATATAGACAGGTGTGTGCCTTTCCAAATCATGGCCAATCAATTGAATTCACCACAGGTTACCAGTGCAAAGTGCCTGGAACAGTGATCAAATTTGTCACATGCACCGAATACAACAACAGTTGTAGACTTGACTGTGAAATGCTTACGAGCCCTTTCCCAACAATGCAGAGTTAAAAAATAAGAAAACAATTACAATAATTAGCAAATAAAAAAGGAAATAGTAACACAATAAAATAACATTACAAGTTAGCTAATTCTGTCCCCGAGGGCCCTCACGGTGTTCTATAGGAGCACCATCAAGGGTATACTGCCGGGCTGCATCTCAGCCTGGTACGGCAACTCCACCACCGTGGCGAAAATCAAACACTGCATTCCACAGTAAGAGCCTTATACCAATGGTCAAGTGTGGTGATGGTAGTGTGATGGTTTGGGAATGCTTTGTTGCCTTAGAACCTGGACAACTTGCATGAATAGAAGGAACCATGAATTCTGCTCTGTATCAGAGAATTCTACAGGAGAATGTCAGGCCATCTGTCTGTGAGCTGAAGCTGAAGCACAGCTGGGTCATGTACCAAGACAATGATCCAAAACACACAATCAAGTCTAGATGAAAATGGCTAAAAAGCAACACATTTGAAGTTTTGGAATGGCCTAGTCAAAGTCCAGACCTAATCCCAATTAAGATGTTGTGGCAGGCCTTGAAACGAGCAGTTCATGTTGGAAAACACACAAATATTGCACAGTTAAAGCAGTTCTGCATGGAAGAGTGGGCCAAAATGCAATGTGAGCGATTGATCAACAATGACAGGAAGCGTTTGGTTGGAGTCATTGCAGCTAAAGGTGGCATAACCAGTTATTGAGTGTAAGGGGGCAATTACTTTTTCACAGTGTGTAATTGTTGTGTTATTTGTTCACTCAGGTTCCTTGTATCCAATATTAGGTTTTTGTTGAAGATCTAATAGCATTCATTGTCAAAAATAAGAAAAAGTAGAGAAAATAAGACAGGGGGCAAATACTTTTTCACGGCACTGTGGGTGTTCCCTTTGTCCAGGTGGGAAAGGGCAGTGTGGAGTGCAAAAGAGATTGAGTCATCTGTGGATCTGTTGGGGCGGTATGCGAATTGGAATGGGTCCATGGTGTCTTGGCGGATGGTGTGGGCCATGGCCAGCCTTTCAAAACATTTCATGGCTACAGATGTGAATTCTACGGGGCAATAGTCATTTAGACAGGTTACCTTGGCGGTCTTGGACACAGGGACTATAGTGGTCTGCTTGAAACATGTAGGTATTACAGACTGGGTCAGGGAGAGGTTGAAAATGTCAGTGAAGAAAGCACACCTTGCGATTATGTTAGGTCAGTACATAGCCACAGAAAAACACAGCCATTTTTCCAGGCAAAGAGAGGAGTAACAAAAAGCAGAAATAGAGGTAAAATTAATCACTAACCTTTGATGATCTTCATCAGATGACACTCATAGGACTTCATGTTACACAATACATGTATGTTTTGTTCGGTAAAGTTCATATTTATATCCAAAAATCTGAGTTTAGGCGGGACGCTACTGTCTCACTTGGCAAAAAGCCAGAGAAAATGCAGAGCGCCAAATTCAAATAAATTACTATAAAAATCAAACTTTCATTAAATCACACATGAAAGATACCAAATTATAGCTACACTGGTTGTGAATCCAGCCAACATGTCAGAATTCAAATAGGCTTTTCGGCGAAAGCAAATGATGCTATTATCTGAGTTAGCACCATAGTAAACAAAGAGAGAGAAGCATATTTCAACCCTACAGGCGCGACACAAAAGGCAGAAATAAAAATATAATTCATGCCTTACCTTTGACGAGCTTCTGTTGTTGGCACTCCAATATGTCCCATAAACATCACAAATGGTCATTTTGTTCGATTAATTCCGTCGATATATATCCAAAATGTCCATTTATTTGGCGCGTTTGATCCAGAAAAATACCGGTTCCAACTTGTGAAACGTGACTACAAAATATCTCAAAAGTTACCTGTAAACTTTGCCAAAAAATTTTAAACTACTTTTGTAATACAACTTTAGGTATTTTTTAACGTAAATAATCGATAAAATTGAAGACAGGATGATCTGTGTTCAATACAGGATTAAAACAAACTGTAGCTAGCTTTCTGGTCTCGCGCCTCTAACTAACAGGACACTTCCAGTGACCCTCGTTCAAGATGGCCGTACTTCTTCATTACACAAAGGAAAAAACCTCAACCAATTTCTAAAGACTGTTGACATCCAGTGGAAGCGGTAGGAACTGCAAGAAGGTCAATTAGAAATCTGTATTCCCAATGAAAACACATTGAAAAGAGAGTGACCTAAAAAAAATAAGAATCTGAATGGTTTGTCCTCTGGGTTTCGCCTGCTAAATAAGTTCTGTTATACTCACAGACATGATTCAAACAGTTTTAGAAACGTCAGAGTGTTTTCTATCCAAATCTACTAATAATATGCATATCTTCTCTTCTGGGGATGTGTAGCTGGCAGTTGAATTTGGGTATGCTTTTCATCCAAACGTGAAAATGCTGCCCCCTATCCTAGAGAAGTTAACTTCTCTGGGATATGTGGGACGGTAGCGTCCCACTTGGCCAAAAGCCAGAAAAAATGTAGCGCGCCAAATTCAAATATATTACTATAAAAATCTATCTTTCATGAAATCACACATGAAAGACACCAAATTAAAGCTACACATGTTGTGAATCCAGCCAACATTTCTGATTTCAAAAAGGATTTACGGGGAAAGCACACCAAACAATTATGTTTGCTCAGTACATAGCCACAGAAAAACACAGCCATTTTCCCAGCAAAAGATAGTAGTCACAAAAAGCAGAAATAGAGATAAAATTCATCACTAACCTTTGATGATCTTCATCAGATGACACTCATAGGACATCATGTTACACAATACATTTATGTTTTGTTCGATAATGTGCATATTTATATCCACAAATCTCGGTTTACATTGGCGSMATGTTCAGAAATSCCTCCAAAATATCCGGRGAAATTGCAGAGAGCCACGTCAAATAACAKAAATACTCATCATAAACTTTGATKAAAGATACATRTTTTACATAKAATTAAAGATACACTTGTTCTTAATGCAACCGCTGTGTCAGATTTCAAAAAAACGTTACGTAAAAAGCACACCATGCAATAATCTGAGACGGCGCTCAGATATAAAAAAACATTTCTCCGCCATGTTGGAGTCACCAGAAATACGAAATTACATCAATATTCACTTACCTTTGATCATCTTCATCAGAATGCACTCCCAGGAATCCTAGTTCCACAATAAATCGTTGTTTTGTTCGATAATGTCCATTACTTATGTCTAAGTATGTCACGATTGTCGTCGGGAGAAGGAGAAGAGGACCAAGGTGCAGCGTGGTAAGTATTCATAATATGTTATTTTAATAAATATGAACACTCTAACAAAACGACAAACGAACAGTTCTGAAAGGTGGCGAAAAACACTAAACAGAAAATAATCCCCCACAACTCAAAGTGGGAAAACAGGCTACTTAAATATGGTTCTCAATCAGAGACAATGATAGACAGCTGCCTCTGATTGAGAACCACACACGGTCAAACACAAAGAAATAGACAACATAGAACACCAGACATAGAATGCCCACCCAAACTCACGCCCTGACCAACCAAAATAGAGAAATAAAAAGGATCTCTATGGTCAGGGCGTGACAAAGTAGCTACTTTTGCTAGCATGTTTAGTGCACATGTCCAAACGCTCGCGCAGATGCAGGCAAACTCGGACGAAAACTTATATAACAGGTCGAATAAACTGGTCAAACTAAGTAGAGAATCAATCTTCAGGATGTTGTTATCATATATATCCAATAACGTTCCAACCGGAGCATTCCTTCATGTCTGTAGAAGTTATGAAACGCAAGGCGATATCATGAGGAAAGCGCATGACCAGGAACTGGCATTCTGCCAGACCAATTACTGAAACACCTCCCATCCGGCCCCACATCACACTAGAGGCTTCATTCCACGTTCTACAGACTGTTGACATCTAGTGGAAGGCGTAGGAAGTGCAAACAGATCCTTATCTTACAGGGAATTGAATCGGCGATGAGTTGAACATTGACCAGTCTCAGAATTCTCACTTCCTGTTTGGATTTCTTCTCAGGTTTTTGCCTGCCATATGAGTTCTGTTATACTCACAGACATCATTCAAACAGTTTTAGAAACTTCAKAGTGTTTTATATCCAATAGTAATAATAATATGCATATATTAGCATCTGGGACAGAGTAGGAGGCAGTTCACTATGGGCACGCAATTCATCCAAAAGTGAAAATGCTGCCCCCTATCATAAAGAAGTTAACAAAGGTACAAACACCCCCTCCCCTGAGTTTCTCTGATCCTGCTGTTCTGTCCAGCCGATGTATAGACAAAACAGCTAGATTTACATTTTCCATGTCCTTGTTCAGCCATGACTTGGGGAAACATAGGATACTACAATTCTTCAGATCACGTTGACAGGATAGTCTCGAATAGAACTCGTCCAGTTTATTCTCCAGTGATTGCAAGTTAGCCAACAGAACGGAGGGCAGGGGCAGTTTATCCATTCTCCAATGTAGTCTTGTCAGGTATCCCGCATGCCGGCCTCTATAGCGCCTCCTTTTCCGAGTGTCTTGGATTTGGGCCTCATCCGTGATAATCAACATGTCCTTCACCTCCAACTCTTTGAAGTCCTTATCCATATCGAGGTTAGTGATAGCTGTTCTGATGTCCAGAAGCTCTTTTCGGTCATAGGAAACGATGGCGGAAACATTATGTACAAAATAAGTTACGATAAGCACAAAAAAACACTAAATAGCAAAATTGGTCAGGAGCCTGTAAAGCAGCTGCTAGTCCCTCCAGTGCCATTTTGGAGGGGATAGCAGATGATCACTCTTGAGTTATTCTCCCAGGGGGCTCCCGAGTGGTGCAGCGGCCTAAGGCACTGCATCTCAATGCAGGAGGCATCACTACAGTCCCACGTTGGAATCCAGGCTGAATCACATCGGGCTGTGATTGGGAGTCCCATAGGGTTGTGCACAATTGGCCCAGTGTCGTCCGGGTTTGGCCGGGGTAGGCCATCATTGTAAATAAGAATTTGTTCTTAACTGACTTTCCTAGTTAAATTAAAGTTAAATAAAAGTTTGAAACAGGGCTCAAACTAATGTTTTTGCATATTGTCAGTGTGGAACCTGTCTATGTTTAGGGGGTTATAGTCTAGGCTAACCAATTGTAAATGGCACTAGCAGTTCGCAAAGCTTAAGCGGAAAATAGGCGGGATGCAATTATTCCAAAACTGCAGCTGGTTGTTGGAACACATATTTTCCTACTTCAATTAACTAGTCCATTTTGAATTTGTGATAAAACTGTCATCATTTGGCAAGGAATGTAGCTTCTGTATCCCATCAGTTAGACATGTTTTTATTGACATTTATTTCTGTAGGCCTAATGGGAGCTTGTGTGCACACTCAGCATGCGTGTGTGGAGGGAGCGGTCGCAATGCATTTAAGTGAATGAGACAAGGAGGGGAAAGGGAATTGATGGAGAAGAACGGTGTGATTCTTGGCTTGGTTTGTTTTTTGTTGTGCCCTGCAAATGCACATGTACAAATGGAACACTAGAGTCGAAGCGAATTAACGTCTTCAAGACAAAATGTAACTTGTCTGTTCAGGCAGCCACAAAGCACATTCCACCAAATAGTTTTAGAGTGTTTGATTTAAAAAAAAATCTGTTTAAAGATCGAGCTTTGACGTCCGTTTCAGTACTCTAGTACTCGATTACTCATGCTCATCACTAAGAAGTAGTCTTCAAGATCTTATTCATTTTTACCAAGAAAACTTTTTTAATAATTAATTTAAGAAATCCAAAAATTATGTGTTGCACAAAAACATTAGATATCTAGTCAGCAATGCTGAGAGAATGCAATGGTATTTCATTGGAAAGTTAATTTCTTTCTTAAACAATGTCTTATTCATTTAAAAACAATATTTTGCCTTCATTCCTTTTGAGAAGAATCCATGGAAGAGGACCTTTCTCCATTATCCAGGACTGTGCTTCGGCTTGAGAACAGCTAAGTCTATGGCTCTGTGTGTGCCTATTACAGAGACAAGACGTAGTGAAATGGCTACAATGACAAAGACTGATACCCCCATGAACTACTTATATACACAGAGTGTACAAAACATTAAGAACACCTGCTCTTTCCACGACATAGACTGACCAGGATAATCCAGGTGAAACTATGATCCCTTATTGATGTCACTTCAATCAGTGTAGATGAAGGGGAGGAGACAGGTTAAAAATAATAATTTTTAATCCTTGAGACAATTAAGAAATAGATTGTGTATGTGTGCCATTCAGAGGGTGAATGTGCAAGACAAAATATTTAAGTGCTTTTGAACGGAGTATGGTAGTAGGCGCCAGGCGCACCGGTTTGTGTCAAGAATTGTAACGCTGCTGGGTTTTTCACGCTCAACAGTTTCTTGTGTGTATCAAGAATGGTCCACTACCCAAAGGACATCCAACAACTGTGGGAAGCATTGGAGTCAACATGGGCCAGCATCCCTGTGGAACGCTTTCCACACTTTGTAGAGTCCATGCCCAGACCAATTGAGGCTGTTCTGAGGGCAAAAGGGGGTGCAACTCAATATTAGGAAGGTGTTCTTAATGTTTTGTTCACTCAGTGTATATGCTATGTAAAGATTGCTCTTTATACACTAGACATTCATATGCACTCATACTGTATGTTTCACTCAAAGGTTGGGCAGGTGGATTCATGATGCACCAATGTCAGAGTAAGGTAGTGTAGAGTAGAGTAGAGTAGAGTAGAGTAGAGTAGAGTAGAGTAGAGTAGAGTAGAGTAGAGTAGAGTAGAGTAGAGTAGAGTAGGGCTAGAGTAGAGTAGGGTAAGAGTAGAGTAGGGTAGCGGTAGGGTAGGGTAGAGTAGAGTAGAGTAGGGTAGAGTAGAGTAGAGTAGAGTAGAGTAGAGTAGAGTAGAGTAGAGTAGAGTAGAGTAGAGTAGGGTAAAGTAGGGTAGGTAGTGGAGTCCACGGGGGGGAATTCATTCACATGCACCAATGCCTTTTCAAATTTGTAAATAGTTTGTTTGTAATTGTTGTTCCCTCCATGTAGGGGCCGTGGGGATGTCTGTGAGTGGGATGATGAATCCTGATGGGAAGCAGAAAACAGGTGGCAAGGAGGAGAACATGCCCACCAATGAACCTCCAAAACTAAAGGTACAACCTCTCTCTCTCTCTCTCCCTCTCTCTGTTGATCTCTCTCTCTATTTCCCTCTCTCTCTCTCTCTCTCCCTCTCTCTTTCTCCCCCGCTTTCTCTCTCTCGCTCTCTCTCGCTCTCTCTCTATCTCTCTCTCACATTCACTCGCTCTCTCTCCAGCTCTCACTCACTCACTCTCTCTGTCTCTCTCTCTCTCTGTCTCTTTCTCTCTCTCTCTCTCTCTCTCTCTGTTGAAACACTAATGAACCAAAGGCATCTGATCAGCATATGCTGCATCAGCACAGCAGGCAGAGTTTTGTTTTTGTTTTCTTGCCATATTTAATGATTTGTTTAACATTTACAGTTAATAATATTTTCTCGTTTTGTTTTTGCCCTCAGCTCTCTTCCTTGTTGATGTTTTGGCAGCTATACACATACACACGCACACACACACACATGCACACACCCACACACACACCAGGGGTGGGGTCAGTTCGAATTAAAGTCAGTCAAAAATAGATTTTATTTTCAGTGACTTCTCAATAAACCGAAAAGGAGAAAATATTAATTCCAAAAATGTTTCCTTTACATTTAAAAAAAAATCTAATCACTTCCTGCATTGACTGACTTCAATTCGAATTGACTTCAACCCTGACGCTCTTTCTCTCTCTCTCGTCGTCTCTCGATTTCCTCGTCTCTCGTCTCTCTCTCTCTCTCTCTCTCTTCCTTTCTCTTTAACTCATCCACACATCACACACACACACACACCACACCACACACACACACACACACAACACACACACACACACACACACACACACACACACACACACACACACACACACACACACACACACACACACACACACACACACACGCACTGTACTCACTCCTCTCCACAGCCCAACCCACCATATTGCTGACCTTCTCACTTCTCCCAAATGCAGCTGAGCTCAACAACAGCGTTGCTATTTGGCTTTTCCCATTCCTGCATTTGTTTTGGCCCCTATCATTTCTGTGAAAATCCCTGTCTTTGCTGATAATAGTGGTGGGTGTTGAATTATTGAAGGCAGTCAAAGCTGTGTGAAGGCCCCAGAGCCCCTGAAAGATGATGTGTCTGTACTCTGTACTAACAAGGCAAGCTTAGTCTCCCTGCTCTGCTAGACTGAAGAGAGAGAGAGAGAGAGAGAGAGAGAGAGCAGAGAGAGAGACGGAAGAGAGAGAGTAGAGAGAGAGAGGAGAGAGAGAGAGAGAGAGAGAGAGAGAGAGAGAGAGAGAGAGAGAGAGAGAGCTTGAAAGCAGCTGGAATTTGAATTTGAGAGAGAGCACGCCAAGGTTCTGCTGACATACAGCAATCTGTCACTGAAGCTTCAAACACAACCTGTACACGACCTGGAGCAACTTTTCCGCCCTGTATTCTGAGTAGTCCAGGACTCTCGTCTTTCTTTCTTTATTTCATTTCTCTAATTCAATTCATTTCAAGTCAAATTCATATAGGGCTTTATTGGCATGGGAAAACATACTGTATATTAACATTGCCAAAAGCCAAGTGAAGTAGATAATAAACAACAAAAACTCCAGTTTATCTAGACTCTTTTATCTAACTCTAAATCATCTTTTTTGTAAAAACATGTTTAAAAAATGCGGGAGCTCATTGTGGCTCATCGACCTCACCCCACACGGTCTCGTAGCAGTCGACCTTCACTACTCCAGACCATCAATCACCATCCCAGCCACATTACACATCACCACCCCACCGATCCAACCACATCCCAAGTCTAACATTTGGCCCACACCCCACTTAGGCCCCCTCAGATCACGTACCTCACTGTCCCCTCTAGCACCCCGGTGCCCCCTACTCCCGCAAAGATCGCGGCCTAACCACTGGACATCTCACTATCATACGCCCAGGCCGTGAGAGTGAAAACAGGTCCTAAACCACGATCTTCTTCACACTATGCCCCAAGCTAATTCGCACATGTACTCCGACTGATCAGCAGCTCTGCTCACATCTCTACTGGCCTTGCAACGCCAAACCCACGGACCAACAACATTGAGACTCTTCTCTAGGAACACTACAATCACGCCGTCATATACTCTCTCACTCTCATCTCTGGTAATCATCTCCTCTACACGTGCCTCGATTGGTCATTCTGCGCTCCTTTTGGCTTAAAAAGTAGAACCTTCTCTGGATTTCAAATCAGAAAGAATTCCGTTCAATACAGATACATTGTCATCCTACATAGAAACAATTTACGTATTACTCTCTCTCTGAGTGAGACGCGCACCCACTGGTTTCCCTCTAGGGTCTCAGAGAGCTGGTCCTTCGCTCCCATGCCAACAAACTACCAGGTGTCTGTCAAACAGATGTAAGAGCACTCAGGCGTGGCTATGCTTCAATTGGGTAATTCATCGCTAGCAGACTAATCTCACTGTCATTAAATTGATCACAATACAGGGCACATTTTACATTTGGCTAGAAATTCACCTAAGGATAATCGTATTAACAGAGAAAAATTTCCGTGCATGTGTGTGCCTCCCTATATCCCCCCAATATCTCGAGTCCCCATACTTTAATGTACTAGACAGCTCTCTCCAGATCCCTGGTAGGGGGAAATCAGTTCTACTTCTCTTCAGGCGTCAAGGTACCCAACTCTTCGTTCTCCACTGTCTGTGCCCCTTACAATGTCCTCTACGCAATCTTGGAACAGAACTACACCCTCATGCCTACACCAGGTGGGACAAAACATCTGCTGCATGGCTGACAGTATTCGCTCCCCATATGCCCTTCTCCCCCTCGGCACATCACTACGACAACATATAACTCAACAAAAACGGGTTCACACTCTCCTGCTAGCTTCTTGCTCCCTGCTGGGTATTGTATCATATGCTCAACGGTAGGCTTCGAGGGGACTCCTATAGTGGGTACACCTATAGCTATCTCTGGCAGTAGTAATGTAGACTATTTTATACTGACCTCAACCCAGCAGTCTCTCAGAGCGCTTGCACTCAGTGCAGCCACTGACCCCGTGTCTAGTAGCACGAACAATCAAAGTCTACTTGAAACTCAGAGCCAAATACTTCATATTCAGTGAGGCATACAGCCAACAGGAACTGAGTAACTTATTAAGAAATGCTGTAGATGCAGGAAATGTAGTGTGGAAATCTAACCAAAAAATCCAATTAGGCAACAACAATTCAATCCTTTTCAACACTTCTGGACAAAACGTCCACTGTAATAATGATAGGTGTTAAGCGTAGCAGTAGAATTCTAAACAGTATATTTGACGCTCTCCAGCTTCCATATCAAATTAAAAAAATTTCAAACCGAAAACCGAAGAAAATGAACCAACCACGACCAATGGTTTGATGAAGAATGCAAAAACCTAGAAAGAAATTTATAATCGCTGTCCACTCCACACAAACATAGAGACCCTAGCACAACCCGTAGTCTACCACTTTCACTATGGTGAATCACTAAATAATCACAGAAATACACAAAGGACAAATAAGGAACAGCACGTCAGACATCAGCTCCAATGTATATTTGAAGAACGCCATAGACTCTAACACACATGGAAAATAATAACAAACAAAACACAGAAATATTTCATGTAACAACGTAAAACAATCAAATTACGGGCATGCAAGGGCGAATTTAGCCTGGAAAAGTTCATAAGCAGGGCTGGTCTGGGAGGCTCTGGTTCCAAACACAAACACACCCAGGAGCCCGAGGACCAGCCTATACAATTGACCAACCAAATCATGAGAAAACAAAAATTCACTTGATACATTGGGAAAGAATTAACAAAAAATAGAGGAACTGAATGCTACTTTGGCCTAACACAGAGGTGACCAGTGGGCAGAATACCTGACACTGGTGCTGACCAAACTAAGGAAAGCTTGACATGTAGTCGGAGCATAGCTTTGCTATTGTGAAAGGCAAGTCGTGGCAGACCTGGCTGTCAGAGAAGAGAGGATGTGCAACTGCCCACAAAATGAGGTGGAAACTGAGCTTGCACTTCTAACTCCTGCCAAATGCATGACCATAATTATAGACACGCATTTCCTCAGATTACAAGATAACCCCAAATAATTTGAAAAACAAATCCCGATGTTTTATTCTTTTTCGCGAATTTCTGTGATGTGTTAAATGTTTACTGTTCTTATTTAATATTTTTATATTCACTTTTGTAATATATCCTACTTCTCACTTGTTTGGCAATGGTTAACATGTCTCCCCATGCAGACAGAGAGGAGAGAGAGGGAGAGAGTACGAGAGAGAGAGAGAGAGGAAGACATGAGAGCAGAGAGATCAGCGAGGAACAGACGAGTAGTAGGCCGGGAGAGGCGGGAGAGAGGAGAGGGATTATTTCTTTCCCAAAATTATAATTCAATACAAAGATATTCCCTTCGACCACCATATTAAAAGATGAAGAAATTCAATTATTGTTGGGTGAAAAGCCAAAAGTGTGCAGTTTTGCGCAGCCAATAAATGTGTCTCTGCCACAGCCCTGAGGCGCAAGCCACGTGAAAATGCAAAAGTTAATGTTGATAATATTTCCCCATTTAGCTGTAGTGTTTGGTTCTCTTTATTGTAACAGTATTTGGTGTTCTTATCTTTCTCCAAACGCGAAAAAGAGAGAGATGAGAAGACAGCATGACTGGTACGAAAGCACAAAAACAAAACTAACTAAATGGGAATATTATCAACATTTATTTGCATTTTTCTCACTGGCGTGTCCTTAAGGCCTGTGGCAGGAGCGAACATATTTGGCTGCCAAAACTGCACATTTTGGCTTTTCCCCAAAAAATATTTGAATTTTTCTTCATCTTTTAATAGTTTCCAAATTTTTGTATTGGAATTATATATTTTGGGGAAGAAATATGCTCTCTCTCTCTCTCTCCCTCTCTCTCCTTCCTCTCTTCTGTCTCTCTCTTCTCTCTCTCTCCCTCTCTTCTCTTCTCTCTGTCTCCTCTCTCTTCTTCTCTCTCTCTCGTCTCTCTCTCTCTCTTCTTGATGGAGACATGTTAACTTGCCAAACAAGTGAAGTAGATAATATACAAAAGTGAAACTCTCATCGCCCCCTTCTTAAATGTCTCTGCCCCGTCCCTGCTCGTCTGCTCTCCTTCTCTCTCTCTCTCTCACACACACACACACACACTCTCGCTGTCTCTCACTCTTGCTGTCGCTCTATCGTTCCCACTGTCGCTGTCTCTCACTGTCGCTGTCTCTCACTCTCGATGTCTCTCTCTCTCACTCTTTCTGGTTTGCTGAGTGTTTCTGATGCACACGGCAGTTTGCAAGAGGCCTCACTTTCTGTTCACACACAGTCAGAGTTGGAGTGAAAGTATGGGTGAGGAAAGAACAGAGAAATTTACGAAAACATTCCGCTCTGTCTCGATCGCTAACGGTATGTTTCATTTTGAAAATGTAAAAAAACGATGTAGTATTAGCTAGCTAGCTAGTTAGCTACAGCAGGCCACTGTGTGTAGGCGAATGAGCTGCTTATTAGCTATCTAGCTAGCCAACTTTACATATTATAGCTAAGTGAAATATCATCAGCTAGCTAACTTCATATTAGCTTAGCTTGCTATCTTGATGTAAGCCTATTTATCATTGTAAATTAAAAACTCATGCCCCAAATGAATGTATAGATAACAGCAATGGAAGAGGGTGAAAGGATGTTCTGCTCCAGTTGTCAGAAAAAGGAGTAGGTGTACTAGTTAGATTGTGGGATGACATTAGGCAGATTGTGGGATGACATTAGACAGATTGTGGGATGACATTAGGCAGAGTGTGGGATGACATTAGGAAAATATTCTCCAGTTCTAGTCCCTAGAGAGGAAAACTATGGAGACAGACAGAGAGATATTAGTCTGTCTAATTGTAATAAAATGAAGCCTGTATCTTTGTGATGTCTGTCCTCAGATATGGAGAGCTGCAAAAGCCTGTCTGTAGATGAAGAGGTCCCAGTGAATGTCCCAAGAGACTGCTGGCATATCCTTGTATGCCATGAGTTGTATGTGTACTTATGTTAGTAAATGTTTTATACAACATTACAGTTAAAAGTCACACATAATGTAGGCTACAAACGTATTACAACTGTAGCAAGCCAATCCTTCTCCTAGAGGTATGCTGGGTATGCAGGCTTCTGTTCCAGCTCAGCACTAACACTCCTGATTCAACTTATCAAACCTAAGGAGTTGATAATAATGTGTATTATTGCTGTACTGGAATAGAAGTCTGCTCACTCAGTAGATCAGGAAGTGGAACAAGGTTGGCCACCTCTGGTAGGGACTGTCGTGACGTGGCTATCATTGATGTGACAACTGTTATTTTATTAAATCAATTAACTATGTTTAATTATTAGACATGATTAAATTAATCATGTAACAATTAACTCATTAGCAATCTTGGGGCACCACGAGAAAAGTTAGTTTAATGAGTTAGCGTTTCCTGAATAAACTCAAGAATATATCAGAACATATCTTTATCATACCAGTCATCCATTAATCATTATTACCTCATATCAGTTTCATTCTGAAAGTCGTTGACTTCATAAATCTACACGAACCCTAGTCTAAATGATGATTCAGCGATACACAAATTGGCTTAATTATTGATTTACTAACTAACTAAAGAATCACACAGAAATACATAAACACACACAGTATAGGTTCAATTGATTACTAACATAATGTAATGAAAAGTCTCTAGTGGAATAACCCGATATGACGGCTTGTTACAGAATGAAAGGGGGGGGGGGGAAGAGCGGGAGAAACAGAGAGTGGGCTTATTGTACATACATGTGGAAAATACGCTCATCGTAAATATGGATATTTAGCACCCTAACAACCACTCATTCGGATGGATTTAGAAATGCAACACATATTTACACTTGTATGTCTTTGTCGTCTCTTTTGAAATCGCCGGTCCGTCTATGGGGAGTCAGTTCGACAGAAGTCTCTGATTTGTCCACCAGAGGTCACAATGTCCTTTGTAGTTGTAGTATAAGGCTTCTTTGTCTCAGAGTGTTCATTAGACAAGATCCTTCAGAGGTGGTCTTTGGTCGAGTTTACTAGACTAAAGTACTTAAACAGCTGCAGACTGAATGTTCCTGTGTAGTCTAGAGAGTTTCTATCCATTTCAGCGTATTCAGCTCGCGCTGCACGTATACTGGTCTAATATGTTAATTCTTCAGCGAGTCCTTTTATGCACTCGCCTTGGAGGACGGTTCCATCACGTTGCCACAATGTCTGTGCTCACGTTGGCGTGGTTACTGACTTGGCAAAAGTTTATATGAAAAACAATGATCTCATTTAGAAGGCTAAAATCACATTTAATCTTCTCACAAATAGTTTCAAATTTAATCATATAAAATTACAACATGTAGATGTAAATCTGATTACTGGGACGTATACATTTGTAGAGTTACCATTATCTTGTAATACCATCCTTAATGACCTCACAAAACAATACACTTTTGACATGATTGTTTGGATCCCCACAAACCATTTCCCACATTTTTTATGTTACAAATATTGTTTCATTATCCACTTTTGGATGTTGGAGTTTAGGCAGCCGATTCTCTCTCTACACACATCATATTCCTTTGTTCAATACTGCCGGGCCAGAGAGAGAAAGTTTACGACTGGTTGTTAAAGTTATAAAACTGGCCCACTTCCCCCCTTCCTCTCTGGTGGGAGAGAGGGGGGGCTCTCTTTTATCCTCACCCTGGAAGGAAAGTCATGACAGGACTTTTTTGTTCACCTAGAAATGATGCTTTAGTAATAGTAGCTTACTTACTAAGATGTCTAACATTTACAAACAAGTTAGATTATTTGTACATTTTGAAATGATATTTTAATTAATTTAATGTTGATTCATTGAAGTGAAGTTTTTGAACTTGTTTTAATTTTTAACTTAAAAACAATATTCAAGAAGAACTCGTGTCAATGTTCATTCATCACAGATCGCAATTTTGCAATAAAAAGGTGTGAAGGGGATCTGTCTCGAATTTGCTGTGTTACTTTGTTGCTTTCTCAAATTAACATTACATTTTTGTCCAGATGTGAGCTCTCCAATCGGTTTTATTTGATTGTCACTCTGTCTCAGGATATCAGCCATGTGAACCCATTTTGCAGCTTATCTGTAGCGGGGTGCGTAATTGTCGGCAGAGAAGTCAGGCGCAGGAGAGCAGAACTGGGTAATAACCGGAGATTTATTAAGCAAAACCAACAGCATCCAGAACAACAAGATAAATGGGCACAAAAATAACCCGTCATGCGCTCACGGGGAATGTGCACAAGCACTACAATAAACAATCCCACACAAAGACATGGGGGGAACAGAGGGTTAAATACACAACACGTAAATGAGGGAATAGAAACCAGGTGTGTGGAAAAACAAGACAAAACAAATGGACAATGAAAAGGGGATTGACGATGGCTAGAACACCGGCGTCGCCGACCGCCGAGCGCCGCCCAAACAAGGAGAGGACCCGACCTCGGCGGAAGTCGTGACATTATCATAATGGCATGCGTCACCAATGCAGCCATAGGCCTACAGTATGATGGCATTACTGGCCTAATGAACATGTGCAATCAATGTGCCCTTGTCATTGTACATCTGAAGCAGTGAAAAGCTAAACTGACACATCAATTGTATATTGTTGAGCTAGCTATATGTTCTCAATTTAAAAAAGTATACCAGTAGATAATGTATATGAGGCTAACCATAAGCGAGACTTTCTACATTATTTTTCGGACATGAAATTGTTTAGTGCAAATGCAACCCTAGGTACAGTATTGTACATGAAAATAAGGAGCTGACCATTTGTAGGGTAATTAAAATGTCAAAAAGGAAAATAATGGGGCATGGGGAGCGTTGTAATTATACCTTGTTTATTTGGTGAGAATGATTTTAGAATACACAGACAAAATCAGAAAGTCAATGGCATGGAGGAAGATTGTAAAGATGTTGTTGTTGATGGTGGTTCAAGAGAGATATGTACAACAATGTTTGCAATTCGAAGCCACAATTTCCTTTACCCAAAGTACCCGGTCATGTGTATGTAGGCCTATGTATTTTACAGGAAGTGAGCTATCATCATCAATGTCATGACACAAGTATAATGAAAGAGCCATAAACTATAATATATTAACATTTTATTGTTATGATACCATAATCGAATTGGTAGCATATTACATTGGAAATGCATGCTTAGTGAATCATTACCACTGTTGTAATGTGTGTTACTGGTACTTTCTGGGCAAATTTTACAATGTAATTTACTCAACACATTCACAAATGCTGGGTTTGATCCCATTTTTGAGGTTTAGGTTGATTGAGGTTCATAACTAGTTAGCAGCACAAGCAAACATTGTTATGCAAATCTCTCTTCACCCACCATCAACACCAACAGTCTCTGCAATCCTCTTGACCTTATGATTTTGTCTCTATATTCTACACGCTGTGTGATCTAGAACCTAAAAGGGTTCTTCGGCTGTCCCCATAGGAGAACCCTTTGAAGAACCCTTTTTGGTCCCAGGTAGAACACTTTTGGGTCCAAGTAGAACCGTTTTAGGTTTCGAAATATAACTCTTTCCACAGAAAGTTCTACATGGAACCAAAAAGGATTTTTACCTTGAACCAAAAAGGTTTGTCCTAAAATAACCCTTTTAGAACCCTTTTTTTCTAAGAGTGTAGCAAAGCAAAATCATACAGAATTGGAAAACCAGACAGAGCGATGATTGGCTTTCCTCCATCTCTTTTGGTTGTGCATGCCCGGAACTAATGACACGCAGAACTATGTTTCATGAACGGAAGACTTTCAAGCAAACATCCGCTCCTCACTGGATTGGTTAATTGCAGCGGTGGCCGTGTTCAATTTGCATAAAGTAGAGCAGTGCTGAACTTTTTCTACCGCTCCGCTAGCAGGGTTCCCGCCACTCACCTTCCCACAATCCCCTGTGCATTGCTCCTCGTGCTCTTGTTGAAAATGAATGGGGGCGGAACTTTGTCTGGCGAATTTGGAAGTGGTGGAAACCCTACATAACACTCAACAAGTGCTCACCCTTGGTTTTTGTCCTCCTTTTCTCTTTCTTTCTCTCTCTCTCTCTCTTTCTCTCTCTCTCTCTCCCTCTCTCTCTCTCTCTCTCTCTCTCTCCATATATATATATATATTTATATATATATATCTCGCTCACTCTCTCTGGCTCTCTCTCCCTCTGTCTCTCTCTCCCTCTGTCTCTCTCTCACTCTGTCTCTCTCTCTGTTTCTCTCTCTCTCTGTTACAGGATGGGCACAGTGGATCCCAGTGTGTCTCCCAGCCCACCACCCCTGGTGCCATGCTTGTCCCCTCTCCCCTGTCCCCCAGCCCAGCCAGCCTGTCCTCCTACCATGGGGATGACAGCGACAGCATCAGCAGCCCCGTCTGGCCAAAGACTCCCTCCAGCCCTGTATGACACGCCTTCTTACATTTTAACCAATATCTTCCAATGTTTTATTTCTTGTTGTTTTTTTCATGTACGATGACTGATTTCAGTAGTTGTGTAAGTTTGCAAGGTTGGAGCTAATTCCATATCTCTCTCCATCTCTTCCGACTCAGAAGCTCAACTCGTCCACCATGACTAGCGAACGAATCACGCGCCTGTATGATATGGGTGGGGAGCCGGAGAGGCGTGGCTGGGTGGACCGGTACCTGTCTTTCATGGAGGAGAGGGGTACACCTGTCCCCCAACTTCCCGCCGTGGGCAAGAAGCCCCTGGACCTCTGCAGACTCTACATGGCTGTCAGGGAGATAGGGGGCCTGGCCATGGTGAGAGACAACCACTGGGTTCATTTCATTATGTCTTACAGGACTGAAATATACTGCTTTATGTCTTACAGGACTGAAATATACTGCTTTATGTCTTACAGGACTGAAATATCAGTGCTTTTCTCATGTATTGCTGGACTGAAATACCGTGGCGCTAAACACTATCGATGTGGTTTATTAGACTTGTCAATATCACTTATTTGGTAGTAGCTTTGAAGTGGGGCAAAGCAAATGTTTATTAGTTTCAAGCCAGGAAACATACAGTGGACTAACATGCCATTGTATTAATGCTTTCCTGTCTCCCTTCCCATCCTTCCTCTCCTCCATACATCCTCTCCCCTCCCCTCAAAGGTGAACAAGAACAAGAAGTGGCGTGAGCTGTCCACCAATCTGAGTGTTGGTACCTCCAGTAGCTCCGCCAGCTGTCTGAAGAAGCAGTACATCCAGTACCTGTTTGCCTATGAGTGTAAGGTGGAGCGAGGAGAGGACCCGCCGGACGACAGCAACACTGGGACTGGGGGGGAAAACAGGAAGCAGGCCAAGGTGCAGCCGCCCTCTCCTGGTAAGGACCGGCACTGACACTGATGATGATGATGATTGTGATGATGATGGTGGTGATGATAGTAATGATTTACATTGTATCAGGTGAAACTGTACTGTATGCCGACTTCAATGCACCAGCAAGACAGTCTTACTAGATGGGAAAATGTGTGCCTTTTCTCGGACTGGTATGGTGTCTTGGAATAGCATTTTGAACAACATTAAAAACAAGCAAGTTACAGCACCTCTAAGCAGAGATGTGGCTTGATGTGATTACCGTGTTAAACATGTTAAGTCATGTAATTCTGGTTTACGCTGCTATGCTATTTATAAGACAACGTTTTTGATTTGCATGTTGTCCCTGACACTGTGTTTCTAAGCACAATTACTGTGCTCAGCTAAGGAGAGAGAGCTGGAGCGTGAAGGTCACATCTCTAATTCAGAGTGGTGATGAGAAGAGTGACCTACCCTGCTTTTTAAATAGAACATCAACACCTCAGCTGCCTGAGTCACACCAGATTGCTTTTGCTAAGAGGGTGGAGAAGAGCACCTGCCTTCACCACACAAGCACACCACACCCACGCAGATGTAAAGAACATGACACTGCTTGCTTAGTGAGTGCCACTTCAGTCTGATTCGGCTAACACTGAGGCTCAAACCCAGGACCTTGTCTTTTTCTAGCACACATGACCGCCCTCCCAAAGTGTCTTTCCAGTCCCGCCACGTGAAAAGCTAGCTATACGGTGGCGCAAGTGGGGACTCTTCAGGCTGAGGTGTAAGTTTCACACATCCCCATGTGCTACACAGACACACACCTACTCTTGCATATGTCTGCATCCCAGCCTCTTAGCCACTTGATGGAGACATAACCTTCTGATATGAATATTTACCTTCATTTTGAGCCAGGTCAGTGCGTCTACACTGAACCAAAATAGAAACGCAACATGAAACAATTTCTAAGATTTTACTGAGTTACAGTTCATATAAGGATTGAAATATATATATTAGACCCTAATCTATGGATTTCACATGACTGGGAATACAGATATGCATCTGTTGGTTACAGATACACTACATGACCAAAAGTATATGGAAACCCGCTCGTCGAACATCTCATTCCATAATCATGGGCATTAATATGGAGTTGGTCCCCCCGTTGCTGCTATAACAGGCTCCACTCTTCTGGGAATGCTTTCCATACATGTTGGAACCCTGCTGCGAGTTGATCAGGCTGTTGATTGTGGCCTGTGGAATGTTGTCCTACTCCTTTTCAATGGCTGTGTGAAATTGCTGGATATTGGTGGGAACTGGAACACGCTGTCATATACGTCGATACGGAGCATCCCAAACATGCTCAATGGGTGACATGTCTGGTGAGTATGCAGACCATAGAAGAACTGGGATATTTTCAGCTTCCTGGAATTTTGTACAGATCCTTGCGACATGGGGCTGTGCAAAATGAAATGGCACGACAATGGGCTTCAGGATCTCGTCATGGTATCTCTGTGCATTCAAATTGCCATCAATAAAATGCAATTGTGTTTGTTGTCCGTAGCTTATGCCTGCCCATACCATAACCCCACCGCCACCATGGGGCTGTATGTTCACAACATTGACATCAGTAAACCGTTCGCCCACACAACGCCATACACCCTGTCTGCCATCTGCCTGGTACTGTTGAAACCGGGATTCATCCGTGAAGGGCACATTTCTCCAGCGTGCCAGTGGCCATCGAAGGTGAGCATTTTCCCACTGAAGTCGGTTACGACGCGTAACTGCAGTCAGGTCAAGACCCTGGTGAGGACGACGAGCACGCAGATGAGCTTCTCTGAGACGGTTTCTTACATTTTGTGCAGAAATTATTCAGTTGTGCAA
>NC_036849.1:23332467-23439386 GCF_002910315.2 Salvelinus sp. IW2-2015
ACACACACACACACACACACACACACACACACACACACATGTAGACACACACCTACTCAGGCATATATCTGCATCCCAGCCTCTTAGACTCTTGATGGAGACATAACATTCTGATATGAATATTTACCTTCATTTTGAGCCAGGTCAGTCTATTTACTGGAACATACACTAAAATAGAATATACTGTTCTACTTACAGTAGATGACATAGTGCTGTGTGATTGATTGAAGTGGAGAGAGAACCATGTCCGCATTGTGCTCTTACCACAGATGAGACCTCATGTTGGCCCGATCTGTCTATCTGTCTATCTATCTCTAACACCTACTAACGATCCCTCTATCTATCCAGCCATCCATCCTGCTCCCAGGTGCCTGCCTGGCTGCCTGCTTCACTGACCATGTCAGCAGGCTCCATGTATAGCTGACAGCTAGGTGATGATGTCACAGAGTAGAGAAAGCTGTTGAGCAGCAAAGAGGAGTTGTTGGGAGGGAGGAGTCGGTGGAGGGGAGGGGGATCCCCCTGAGATTGATTCATGAGGGTGGAGTAATAGATATAAACAACACTGACCTCCAGTCAACCTCTATTCACTCTGACACACACCTGTGAGCCAGCGCTTTCTGTCTTATGTCATCAACCTTTACACTCACACACACGTGAGCCAGCGCTTTCTGTCTTATTTCATCAACCTTTCCACACACACACCTCTCTCTCTTCCTCTCGCTCCCTCATTTCTCTCTCTCTCTGAACGTAGAATAAAGGGCACTTGAGTTCACACTGTGTAAATGTCCCCTCCCTCCCTCCTAGTGTTGCCTGCCTGTCTACCTGTCTTTCTGCCTGCCTCCTTCCCAGTGTTGTCTGTCTGCCTGCCTGTATGCCTGTCTGTATCTCTGTCTGTCTGTCTGCCTGCCTGCCTGTCTGCCTTACTTTCTATCTGCCTCCCTCCCAGTGTTGTCTCTCTGCCTGCCTGTCTGTTTATATGCTTGTATGCCTGTATGCCTGTTTCAAATCAAATGTATTTATAAAGCCATTTTTACATCAGCAGATGTCACATAGTGCTATACAGAAACCCAGTCTAAAACTCCAAACAGCATGCCTATTTGTATGTCTGCCTGCCTGCCTATTTGTATGTCTGCCTGCCTGCCTATTTGTCTGCCTGTCTGCCTGCGGCATCTGAGGGATAGGAATGCTCTTAACCTCCAGTAACCACTGGATCCATTGTTTACTTTCTGAGTTGCTTGGCTATGGAGCAGAGGAGATATCCTGGAGAGAGGAGAATCCCAAAGACCCCCCCCCATGCCCTCTCCTTTTCTCCCCCTCTGTCCCTCGCTCCCTCTCTCCCAGCCCCACTGAAAGCATCAGTCTCTCTCCCTCTCTTTCCCTCTCTTTCTCTCTCTCCCTATAGGTTAAGAGCGCTGGACCAGTAACCGAAGGTTCAAATCTGCAGTTCTGCCCTTGAGCAAGGAAGTTAACCCCCGACAACAACTGCTCCCATCCCTCAGATGCAGCAGGCAGACAGGCAGACAAATAGGCAGACAGGCAGACAAATAGGCAGACAGACAGACAAATAGGCAGGCAGGCAGGCAGACAGACAAATAGGCAGGCAGACAGACATGCTGTTTCGAGTTTTAGGCTGGGTTTCTGTATAGCACTTTGTGACATCTGCTGATGTAAAAATGGCTTTATAAATACATTTGATTTGATATGAAACAGGCATACAGACATGATGACGTGGATTAAGGCAGTCTCCCGCACCTCTCTGATTCAGAGGGATTGGGTTAAATGCAAAAGACACATTTTGGTTGAATGCAGTCAGTTGTGCAACTGACTAGGTATCCCCTTTCCTTCCTTCCTTCCTTCCTTCCTTCCTTCCTTCCTTCCTTCCCTTCCTTCCTTCCTTCCTTCCTTTTCCTTCCTTCCTTCCTTCCTTCCTTCCTTCCTTCCTTTCCTTCCTTCCTTCCTTCCTTCCTTCCTTCCTTCCTTCCTTCCTTCCTTCCTTCCTTCCTTCCTTCCCTCCCTCCCTCCCTCCTCCCTCCCTCCCTCCCTCCCTCCCTCTAACTGTTGTGGCGGCAGGGGGTATTGTGAATAATTCAGAAGTAGTATGAATTTTTTAAGCCATTCTTTATTCCTGTTAGAGGCGTGCGGTGCAGAGAAAGGCCATGAAGGCTGTTTCAGAGGAGCTGTTACACTAAACGCTCATTCACATATCCAGCATCTCTTATCTTCTAAAACTAGCCATCATGTTTTCCTTCATTCCTACTTCATACATGCCTTTTTCCTCTTTCGCTTTGTAGGGTCTTCATGTGTAATGCGGCGTGGCATTACATAGTTTCCTGTGTTGTTACAGACCTTCAATAATTTAATATTCATATGCGCTGAAGAATTCATAGCCATGACATCATATAATTTATGCATCATATGGTATGATACTAGCTTCATATCATTCTAGCTACCTTACCCCTGAGTGAAGTGTAGCATGGCCGGGTCTCTGGTACAGTAGTCTGTTACTCTCTCTGATATACTGTAGGGAGTGCACAATACAGTATAGTACAGTACAGCCTGCATGTGGGTGAGCCTCGCCCTTACAGACACCCTCCCCCCTTTGTGTTTTAACTACAGTTGTGCCCTCAGGCATAACCTCCACATAAACCCCTCACTGAGTTCACCCTGCCAAAAATGGAAAACGATCTTCAAAAAGCTGAAAAATAAAACTCTCCACAGTGACTGCGGCAAGTTTGGCGCTCTCCAATGAGCTATTCCCACAGAGAGGCCTTCTCTTCCTCCTGTTTCCCTCTCTTCTTCCTCCTCCCCCTTCTTCTTCTCTTCCTCCTCTTCTCCTGCTCCTTCTTAGCAGTCCCTGCATTCCCCCTCTACTCTCGGCAGGCAGGTGCTGAGGCTCGTGTTAATGTGTGGTGGTTAGTGAGCAGGGTTAGGGAGTATTGGATTACATGTGATAAATTACATGTAAGGGATTACAAAAAACGGTAACTGTAATCCGTTACGTTACCAGCAAAAATATTGTAATCAGATGACAGACACTTTTGAAAAACTAGATGATTTCTTCAAGGATTAGTTTTAAATTCAGAAAGGATGTTTGCGGAAAAAAAATCTTTGACACTTCTCTGTTTTCTTAATAACATTCAAATCAGTATTGAAAAAAGGCGCAAGAGTAAGTTTGTACCACCTAGGCATTTCTGACCACAACTCAGAGACCACTGGTCTGACACACCAAATGTGTTTAATGGATCGCGGGAAAAGAGCAGGAATAGGCTTTTATAGGCTACAGTCTTCCAATGGTGCGACTGCTGTCGGCATCAAAAGATTATACAACTTGAATAAACGCTTGGAGGTAAGGATGAGAGTAGTGAGGTAGTCTATGCCAATCTGGATATCACTTATTATTAATATCTACGTAGCACATTGATGTGAATCACACTGCTGCTCTCTCATTTAACTATTTGCACCTTACGGATTGTGGTTGTTGTGGATGGCTGTTCAGAAATCTAAATGTGTATTTGAACCCAATAATGGTTGAATTCAAGAAGTTTAAGCTGCCTATCAATCATTGTTTTTGAAACCAATGGACAGCCAGTGAAAAATGCACTCTTGCAACAGCTGCATAATGCGGATCCCAGCCTATGGAATAAAAGTGGTACTAATTCATGCTGATAAATAATTACAATCCACAGATCTAATGGACACATGCTCAAACTTGCACACTTTTGATAGACTTAAAGGGGCAATCTGTTGTTGGTACATACATTTTTGGACGTATAAATTATAGATATTAATGTAAAGATATAATTTTATCATAGTATTATATGCAGTAGAAAGCGATAGGTTAGAAGAAGCCTACACAACCAAACCATAAAGTAAAATTTAACATCYATATATGGCCAGCTATGTACTGTAAACTTTAACATTGATTTATCCTGCAATAGATGTCGTTCAATTGGTAACATACATTTTTGTCTTCTTCTAATGCCTCTTAAGGGGAAAGTAATCTAAAAGTAACTGAATGTAATCAAATTATGTTACTGAGTTTGGGTAATCCAAAAGTTACGTTACTGATTACAATTTTGGGAAGGTATCTATTAACTGTAACAGATTACATTTAGAAAGTAACCTACCCAACCCTGTTAGTGAGATAGGCCCCAGCGGGCCCTCTGATAGGCTAAAAGGAGTTGGGGCCTCACATACAGTGTCTTCGGAAAGTATTCAGACCGCCTGACTTTTTCCACATTTTGTTACGTTACAGCCTTATTTTAAGATGGATTAAATTTTAAAAAATCCTCAGCAATCTACACACAACACTCCATAATGACAAAGCGAAAACAGTTTTTTAAATAATCTTTAGCAAATGTATTAAAAATAAAAAACAGAAAAAAACTTATTTACATAAGTATTCAGACCCTTTGCTATGAGACTCGAAATTGATCTCAGGTGCATCCTGTTTCCGTTGAACATCCTTATTTTTTGTAACCAATTGATAGTTACAGTCTTGTCCCATCACTGCAACTMCCCTATGGACTCGCGAGAGGTGAAGGTCGAGACGCCATGCGTCCTCCGAAACACGGCCCTGCCAAACCGCACTGCCTCTTGGCACACTGCTCACTGAACCCAGCCGCACCAATGTGTTGGAGGAAACACCGTCCAGCTGGCAACCGATGTCAGGTTGCAGGAGCCCAGCCCGCTACAAGGAGTTGCTAAAGCACGATGGGACAGGGAAATCCTGGCTGGCCAAACACTGGGACAATTGTGAAGAGCATAGATCTCCCGGTCACGGCCGACTGTGACACAGCCTGGGATTGAACCCGGGTCTGTAGTGACGCCTCAAGCACTGCAAAGCAGTGCCTTAGACCGCTGCACCTCTATTGATCATCCTTGAGATGTTTCTACAACTTGAGGTCCAGCTGTGGTAAATTATATTGATTGGACATGATTTGGAAAGGCATACACCTGTCTATGTAAGGTCCCACAGTTGACAGAGTATGTCAGCGCAAAAACCAAGCCATGAGGTCGAAGGATTGTGTTGAGGCACAGATCTGGGGAAAGACACCAAAAAGCATTGACAGTCCCCAAGAACACAGTGGCCTCCATCATTCTTAAATGGAAGAAGTTTGGAACCATCAATATTCTTCCTAGAGCTGACCGCCCGGCCAAACTGAGCTATCAAGGGAGAAGGGCCTTGGTCAGGGAGGTGACCAAGAACCCGATAGTCACTCTGACAGAGCTCTAGAGTTCTTCTGTGGAGATGGGAGAACCTTCCTGAAAGACAACCATCTCTGCAGCACTCCACTAATCAGGCCTTTATGGTAGAGTGGCCAGACAGAAGACACTCCTCAGTAAAACGCACATGACAGCCCGCTTGGAGTTTGCCAAAAGGCACCTAAAGACTCTCAGACCAGGAAAACAAGATTCTCTGGTCTGATGAAACCAAGATTGAACTATTTGGCCTGAATGCCAAGCGTCACGTCTGGAGGAAACCTGGCACCATCCCCGGTGAAGCATGTTGGTGGCAGCATAATGCTGTGGGGGTGTTTTTCAGCAGCAGGGACTGGGAGACTAGTCAGGATTGAGGGAAAGATGAACACAGCAAAGTACAGAGAGATCCGGAGTGGCTTCGGGATAAGCCAGGAGTGGCTTCGGGACAAGCCAGGAGTGGCTTCGGGACAAGTTTTTGAATGTCCTTGACTGCCCCAGCTAGAGCCCGGACTTGAATATCTCTGGAGAGGCCTGAAAATAGCTGTGCAGCAATGCTCCCCATCCAACCTAACAGAGCTTGAGAGGATCTGCACAGAATAATGGGAAAAACTCCCCAAATATAGGTGTGCCAAGCTTGTAGCGTCATAGCCAAGAAGACTCGAGGCTGTAATTGCTGCCAAATGTGCTTCAACAAAGTACTGAGTAAAGGGTCTGAATACTTATGTAAATGCAATATTTCTATTTTGTATTTTTTTATAAATTAGCAAACATTTCTAAAAACCTGTTTTTGCTTTGCCATTATGGGGTATTGTGTGTAGATTGATGGGGGGGGGGGGGAACAATTTAATACATTTTAGAATAAGGCTGCACCCTAACAAAATGTGGAAAAAGTCAAGAGGTCTGAATACTTTCCGAAGGCACTGTATGTCACCCCTGTCCTTGGCCATGGTGGTGGCATGGTTGTTACATTTACATAAGGGAAATGCTGGAAACAGGGAATTTCAGGGTCATATGAAATGACTAAGAGGTTTTGTAACGATATTCGTCTTCGGATGAACAGGAAGGATCGGACCAAAACGCAGCGTGGTAAGTGTTCATGCTTTATTGAAAAACTGAACACTAAATACAAAATAACAAAGTGAATAAACGAAAATCGAAACAGTCCTGTAAGGTGCTACAACACAAAACAGAAAACATCTACCCACAAAACCAACATGGAAAATGGCTACCTCAATAGGCTCCCCAATCAGAGACAACGAGAAACAGCTGTCTCTGATTGGGAACTAATTCAGGCCACCATAAACCTACAAACCCTAGACCATACAAAATCCCCATAGATAAACAAAAACCCTTGACAAGACAGAAACCCCTAGACAATACAAAAACTAAAAAACCACCCTTGTCACACCCTGAACTAACCAAAAAATAAAGAAAACAAATATAACTAAAGTCAGGGCGTGACAGTACCCCCCCACCCCCCAAAGGTGCGGCATCCGGCCGCAAAACCTAAAGATATAGGGAGGGTCTGGGTGGGCGTCTATCCACGGTGGCGGCTCTGGCGCGGGACGTGGACCCCCTCCACCTTAGTCTTGGCCCACTTAGGTGGCGCCTCTGGACCCTCGCCGCCGACCCCGGACTGGGGACCTTTGCAGCGGGCCCCGAACAGGAGGGCGACTTGGCAGCTCCGGACAGGAGGGCGACTCTGGCAGCTCCGTACAGGAGGGCGACTCTGGCAGCTCCGGACAGGAGGGCGACTCTGGCAGCTCCGGACAGGAGGGCGACGCTGGAGGGTCCGGAACTGGAGGAAGACTCTGAAGGGAGGAGACGCAGAGACAGCCTGGTGCGTGGGACTGCCACAGGGCCCACCAGGCTGGGGAGACCTACAGGAGGCCTGGTGCGTAGAGGAGGCACCGGATAAACCGGGCTGTGGGGGAGCTCTGGTGCGCAGCCTTGGCACCACTCCTCCAGGCTGAATGCCCACTTTAGCCCGGCCCCTCCAGAGTGCAGGCACAGGTCGAACCGGGCTGTGGGGGAGCACTGGAGATCTGGTGCTTACCGCTCGCACCTCTCCATTAGGCTCAATGCCCACTTTCGCCCGGCACGGGCGGAGTGCCGGGATAGGACAAACAGCACCCTCCCAGCGCCCCGGAGACACAGTACGCAGAGCCGGCGCAGGATACCCTGGGCCGAAACGGCGCACCGGAGACCAAACACGCTGAGTTGGCACAATCCGCCCTGGCTGGATGCCCACTCTCGCATGGCACTTGCGGGGGTCTGGCCTATAGCGCTCCGGGCTATGATCGCGCACTGGCGACACTGTGCGCTTCACCACATAACACGGTGCCTGACCAGTACTACGCTGCTTCCGGTAAGCATGGGGAGTTGGCTCAGGTCTATCGCCTGACTCCGCCAATCTCCCCGTGTGTCACCCCCCCCCAAAAAAATTGGGGGGCTGCCTCTCATGCCTGCTGCGCTGCCTTGCCTCATATCACCGCCTCTCAGCTTTCGCCGCCTCCAGTTCTTCTTTCGGGCGGCGATATTCCCCAGCCTGTCTCCAGGGTCCCTTACCGTCTAACATCTCCTCCCAAGTCCAGGAGTCCTGAACCCTCTGCTCCTCGTTACCACGCTGCTTGGTCCGTTGGTGGTGGATAGTTCCGTAACGATATTCGTCTTCGGATGAACAGGAAGGATCGGACCAAAACGCAGCGTGGTAAGTGTTCATGCTTTATTGAAAAACTGAACACTAAATACAAAATAACAAAGTGAATAAACGAAAATCGAAACAGTCCTGTAAGGTGCTACAACACAAAACAGAAAACATCTACCCACAAAACCAACATGGAAAATGGCTACCTCAATAGGCTCCCCAATCAGAGACAACGAGAAACAGCTGTCTCTGATTGGGAACCAATTCAGGCCACCATAAACCTACAAACCCCTAGACCATACAAAATCCCCATAGATAAACAAAAACCCTTGACAAGACAAAAACCCCTAGACAATACAAAAGCTAAACAAACCACCCTTGTCACACCATGACCTAACCAAAAAATAAAGAAAACAAATATAACTAAAGTCAGGGTGTGACAGGTTTTGGCCTGGGAAACCCCTCTCAACCCCCTAACCCCCGCTCCTCAGCTCCCCCCACGCTAAATCTGCCTGGTCTCTATACACTAAATAGGACATTTCCTATTAATTTATAACCAACTGTGTGTTCTATCTCTCTCTCAAATTTTTTCTCTTTCCTTGTATCTCTCTCTCCTCTCTCCATTTCTCTCTCTCAATTTCTCTCTCTCTCAAATGTTTATTACAGGCTGCTACACATGAGCACGGTGGTGCATGACAACTGAGGGTTGAATGTTTATGTACTGTAGGGTTTTGACCCAATAAAGGTGATTTAAAAATGTTCCCCCTCTCTGCTCCCCCCTCTATCTCTCTCTTTCTCTCCCTTTATCTTTCATGCTTTCTAACAGCTAACTCAGGGTCCCTTCAGGGCCCCCAGACCCCCCAGTCATCAGGCAGCAGCTCCATGGCAGAGATGTCAGGTGACCTGAAGCCTCCCACCCCAGCCACCACCCCCCAGGGACAGGTCACCCCCATCCCAGCCAGCAGGTATACCATGATCCCCTCTTATTCAAGCACTCTCACTGCTGAGAGTGTATGTGACTGTGTTTGTATGTATACATACCATATATATCCTCTTTACCTCAGTTAGTATCACTGTACGTACAGTGCCTTCAGAAAGATTTCAGACCCCTTGACTTTTTCCATATTTTGTTAGGTTACAGCTTTATTTTAAAATTAATTAAATAGTTTTTTTTTCTCATCAATCTACACACAATACTCCATAATGACAAAGCAAAAAGAGGTTTTTCAAAAGTTTTGCTAATTTATAAAAAGAAAATGGAAATATCACATTTACATAAGTATTCAGACCCTTTACTCTGTACTTTGTTGAAGCACTTTTGGCAGCGTTTAAAGCCTGGACTCTTCTTGGGTATGACGCTATAAGCTTGGCACACCTGTATTTGGGGAGTTTCTCCCATTATTCTCTGCAGATCTTCTCAAGCTCTGTCAGGTTGGATGGGAAGGGTAAATGCACAGCTATTTTCAGGTCTTCCCAGAGATGTTAAATCGGGTTCAAGTTCAGGCTCTGGCTGGGCCACTCAAGGACATTCAGAGACTTGTCCTGAAGCCACTCCTGCATTGTCTTGGCTGTGTACTTAGGGTTGTCCTGTTGGAAGGTGAACCTTCGCCGCAGTCTGAGGTCCTGAGAGCTCTGGAGCAGGTTTTTAATCAAGGATCTCTCTGTACTTTGCTCCATTCATCTTTGCATCGATCCTGAGTAGTCTCCTCGTCCCTGCCGCTAAAAAACATCCCCACAGCATGATGCTGCCACCAACATGCTTCACCGGGGATGGTGCCAGGTTTCCTCCAGACGTGACGCTTGGCATTCAGGCCAAAGAGTTCAATCTTGGTTTCATCAGACCAGAGAATCTTGTTTCTAATGGTCTGAGAGTCTTTAAGTGCTTTTTGGCAAACTCCAAGCGGGCTGTTATATGCCTTTTACTGTGGAGTGGCTTCCGTCTGGCCACTCTACCATGAAGGCCTGATTGGTGGAGTGCTGCAGAGATGGTTGTCCTTTTTGGAAGGTTCTCCCATCTCCACAGAGGAACTCTAGAGCTCTATCAGAGTTACCATCGGGTTCTTGAGTACCTCTCTGACCAAGGCCCTTCTCCACCGGTTGCTCAGTTTGGCCGGGCGGCCAGCTCTAGGAAGAGTCTTGGTGGTTCCAAACTTCTTCCATTTAAGAATGTGTTCTTGGGGAACTTCAATGCTGCAGAAATGTTTTGGTACCCTTCCCAGATCTGTGCCTCGACACAATCCTGTCTCAGAGCTCTACGAACAATTCCTTTGACCTCATGGCTTGGTTTTTGCTCTGACATGCACTGTCGACTGTGGGACCTTATACATACAGTTGTGTGCCTTTCCAAATCATGTCCAATCAATTGATTTTACCACAGGTGGACTCCAATCAAGTTGTAGAAACATCTCAAGGATGATCAATGGAAACAGGATGCACCTGAGCTCAATTTCGAGTCTCATAACAAAGGGTCTGAATACTTATGTAAATAAGGTATTTCTGTTTTTTATGTTTAATAAATGTTCAAACATAAAAAATAAAAATAAAWAGGTTTTCGCTTTGTCATTATGGGGTATTGTGTGTAGATTGCTGAGGAGTTTCTGTTATTTATACATTTTAGAATAAAGCTGTAACGTAACAATGTGGGAAAAGTCAATGGCTCTGAATACTTTCCGAAGCACTGTATATTAAAGTGTCTAGATCAGTTGTGTCAAACAAACGGCCCACGGGCCGGATCTGGGCAATGAGGGGGTCCAATCCGGCCCGGGTGGTTAAATGTGAACTGTGGGGGAAACAAACTCAATATTCTTTAAATTGACTAAAACCTAATGAAAACTGTGTAGAAATGATAAAGGACCTTTATTCATACAGTTTCTTGACCGTGTCCAGCTTGCTAATAATCACCCAAAATAAATTCCAAGAACAATGGACTATTTTTAGAAAATTCTGACAACAAGGAAATATAGCACCTTTTCAATGTGGCCCTATGGACCTCGTTGAAGACTGAATGCGCCCCCCGGGGAAAAATGAATTTGACAGCACTGGTCTAGATCCTCACCTTTTACCCCTCTCCTTCTATCTCTAGGAGCAGTGTTGTGAGTGTGCAGGACCCGTTCTCTGAGGTGAGCGACCCGGTCTTCCAGAAGCGTAACTCCCTCCCCCTGGGGGGCTCTGGGGGTGTGTACCAGCAGGGGGTCAACATGCCCCCTAACATGATGATGAGGATGCAGTACGAGAAGGACCCCTTCGTTGGCATGAGAAAGGGTGAGTAGACCATGAACCCAGGCACTGGCACAGACTTACCACCATACAGTACACAGCAATAAGCTGATGAGTTGTACAAACATGGCAAATGCAGAGCGTAGTCCTACTGCGACATTCTCAGAACTTTTTAAGAACATCACGCCAGACTAAATTGCGTGTGACAACAATATATATATATTTTTTAAACATTCTTGTAATGTTTTACAGGAACTTACAACTAGAAGTCCAGCAGTGCGATGGGCACTTTGTGTCCTCTACTAGGGTTGTTAGTTGCCTGTCTGAGCACATGTCCGTGCCGGGCAGGCTGGCTGGTGGTTTACAGAGCGGGGGACAGATACCTGTGTTTTACTGGTATGACTGGAACGTCAAAGCTGTTTGTCAAAGGCACTTTGCATGTATTAGTCACTCTGATGTCATTGTATGTCTCTCGTCCTAACTTCATCTTTCCATTTTYCCTTTTTTACCTATGCTGTTTTCCCCCATCTTTTGGGCAACACCTGATTTGACTGACTGTTCATTGGGATTGGTTCACCTCTGAGAGCAGAGGATGATTGGAGTTTGGATGCTGGGTCCTGAGAAATGTTGTCTCTGAGTGAATAACATAGCTGGGTTGTCAGCACAGGACATTGCAGGATCTCCTGATCATGCTGAAAGAGATTATTTATTAGTAGGAGACTAGTGCCACCTAGTGAATAAACCATTACATCAACAACACTAGAAATATACAGTGTGTTTCCAGCATATTGTCCATTCATACTGTGTTCCTCTGGTGTTCTCCACAGTGGCAGGAGGGGAGCCCTACATGCCAGGCCAGATGACCAGTGGTGGCATACAGGATATGTATGGCAGGTCTACATCAGGCATGGGCCAGCGCTCCCAGTACCCATATGGACCAGGCTACGACAGGAGGTAAGCAGTTTAGAAACCAATTCTGCCTTGTTTACATGTATTCATGCAAACTGAAGGCTTGACTGTCTGTCTTTCAGACCAGACCATCTGATGGGGATGGAGGGGAGCATGGGCCCCCCCGGGAACCAGAGCAACATGGGACCTTCCAACAGCGAGGGCAGCATTTACTCTCCCAACAGATACCCCTCCCAGCAGAGGTGAGGAGCACCACCATCCACCATAATAGTGTTTGTGTTGATGTCTAGAAACTTCCTTTCTGTTCATCAGCGACTAATTGATTTCCTCCTCTGCAGACACGAAGGCTACGTGCAGCAGTACCCTGGCATGTCATATGGAATGCACCCCTCAGGGATGTACCCTCATCAACAGGTGAGAGACAGACACACTAAGGAGCTCATTGAGCAGGCCTCGTGATGCAGGCACAGCGGAGTTTAGTTTAATGATTGGTTTAGTATTGAATGTTATTGGAATAAAATAATCACCTTGGAATCTTTTGCTTCTCCACATGGCTACAAGCGCCCCATGGAGGGCATGTACGGGTCCCCAGGCAAGAGACATGAGGGGGAGATGTACAGCCCCCCAGCAAAGAGACATGAGGGGGAGATGTACGGCCCCCCAGCAAAGAGGCATGAGGGGGAGATGTACGGCGCCCCAGCAAAGAGACATGAGGGGGAGATGTACGGCCCACCAACAAAGAGACATGAGGGGGAGATGTATGCCATGCAGTATAGGGGCCAGCAGCCTGACATGTACAACCACTACACCACTGGTTACTCTGGACCTGAGAGGAGGCCCATGCAGGGCCAGTTCCCCTACCCTTCCCCCTATAGCCGAGAGCGCATGCAGGCCTCTGGCCAGGGGCAGCACCCCCAGCACCCCATGGGCCCCCAGATGATGTCCGGGGGGCCACCCTCTAACAACGGAGTGGAAGGACCCCAGGGGCCCAACATGTGGCCCTCCAGGACAGACATGGGTTATCCCTACCCCAACAGACAGGGGGCACCCTCTCAGGTACCGCCATACGGTCCTATGGGGAGAGGAGATGATTTGGAGGGCCGACCCATCCAGGATGGTCAGTGGCTTGGGCACGGAGGCCATCGCCAGTCCTCCTACATGTCAGGTGGTATGACCCCCATGTCCTCCCGCCAGCCCCCCTCTGCATACCAGACCTCCCCCTCCATGGCCAACCACCTGCCCCGAGCCCCCAGCCCCGGCTCCTTCCAGCGCTCCATGGAGGCACGCATGTCCCCCAACAAAGCTGTCTTTATGGGCTCCATGAAGATGCCAGGCAAACCAGGGATGCCCATACCAGGGCAGGGTAATGGGCACCCAGGCCAAGTCGCACCTAACCTGCTAAGAGATCTCAACTACCCTCTAGGATCTGTAGAGGCCACCATGCCCGTTTTCAAGCCACGTCGCAAAATTACCTCAAAAGACACTGGTAAGAGATCTTTCTAGTGTCTTTCTAATGTCCTGTAAAGTCAAACTAGCATTGGGATTATGGTGATCATCTTGATATCTGTGACAGGTATTAATTACAAACCTTCCTCCTCTAACCCCTGTCCTCTCCACAGGAACCCCAGAGGCGTGGCGAGTGATGATGTCTCTGAAGTCAGGTCTGCTGGGTGAGAGTACGTGGGCCCTGGACACCATCAACATCCTGCTGTATGATGACAGATCTGTGGCCTCCTTCACCCTCACACAGGTAACTGGAGACACTCTACACACTCTTCTCTTACTATCGTTCTTAACCATACCGGGATTGAGTCTTGATGTCACTCTGAAATTATTTACATTTAGTCATGCTTGACAGTTCTCCACCCCAACACAAAGCAACACATCTTTATCAGAATACGCTGTAGATAATAAGGGACGCTAAAGTGCCCTAATGCCATTTGTTATTTTGTTGTGTCTGCAGTTGCCTGGCTTCCTGGAGCTGATAGTGGAGTACTTCAGACGCTGTGTGATGGAGATCTTTGGCATCCTGGAGGAGTATGAGATAGGGACCATCGGCCAGAAGACCCTCCTTGGGGCTGAAGCCTGTGACCAGGGGGAGGAGCTGACCTCTGAACCTGAGATAGACTGTGAGGCCAGCCAACCAGAGCCTGAGCAGGAGCAGGAGGTGGAGGGGGGGGAGACGGAGAAGGGGGAAGTAGAAAAGAGGGAGGAGAAACCTGTTGACATCACAGAGAAAATTACAACGGAAGGGATGTCACCCCCCAGTGCAACGGAACCAGCCCCTGAGGGAACGAAGGAGGAATCTGAAGCCGAGATGAAGGTAAAGAAGGAGGAGGGGGAGAAAGAAGAGGAGGGGGAGAAAGAAGAGGATGGGGAGAAAGAAAAGGGGAAAGAGAATGAGGAGAGTGAAAAGCCAACCGAGAGTAAGGAAGCCTCAGCTGAAAGTAAGGAAGACTCTCCTTATCAGGCTCCTTCAGAGCACGAGCCAAGGCCACAACAGGCCAGCAAGTACGATAAATTCCCCGTCAAGATCCTGCACAAAGAGGACCTGATTGAGGACATGACAGAGCAGCTGGGCCACGTGACAGAGTTCACTAGCGGACTGCTCCACTGGCAGGCAGGCGGGGGTGATTCCACCGCCCACATCCAGGCCCACTTTGAGTGCAGGGGAGAGCACCCTGACAGGATGGAGGGAGAGAGAAAGGAATGTGCCAGTCTCAATAAAGAACAGGACACAGAGGGGGGAAAGCAGACAGAGAAGGGTATCACTGCCACCATCGATGATATACTGTGTGCCCGGTTAGGGGCTTTGTCAGAGGGCCACCCTACCCACTCTGCCCCCACCTACCCCTTCAGACTGCACCAGGGAGGGGGCCACCAGCACATCACCCTGCTAGAGGACGAGCCCCGCTGTCTGGACGAGGCTCCCCTCTCCACGTCCTCCCCCTGGCAGGACTCCCTGGCCAAACGCTGCCTCTGTGTGTCCAACATCATTCGCAGCCTCTCCTTCATTCCTGGGAACGACTCAGACATGTCCCGTCACCCAGGCCTGGTGCTGATCCTGGGCAGACTGCTGCTGCTACAGCACCAGCACCCAGAGAGGAAGAGGACGCCCCCTAGCTACCAGAGAGAGGAGGTGCAGGAGCGGGGCCTGGCCTGCAGTAAGGACGAGTGGTGGTGGAACTGTCTCGCTACACTCAGGGAGAACACCTTGGTCACTCTGGCTAACATCTCTGGCCAGCTGGACCTGTCCCTCTACCCTGAGACCATCTGCCTGCCCATTCTGAACGGCCTGCTCCACTGGATGGTGTGTCCCTCTGCCGAGGCCCAGGACCCCTTCCCCTCAGGCACCCCCCACTCGCCCCTCACCCCCCAGAGACTGGTGCTGGAGTGCCTGTGCAAGCTGAGCATTCAGGACAACAACGTGGACCTGCTGCTGGCCACGCCGCCCTTCAGCCGCCAGGAGAAGATGTACGCCACCCTGGTGCGCTACGTGGGCCAGCGTAAGAACCAGGTGTACCGCGAGATGGCCGTGGCCACCCTATCCAACCTGGCTCAAGGAGACTCTACGGCAGCACGTGCCATCGCCATACAGAAGAATAGTGTGGGTAACCTGATGGGCTTCCTGGAGGATGGAGTGAGCATGGCCCAGTACCAGCAGAACCCCCACAGCATGCTGCACATGGCCCACCACCCCCCCATGGAGCCCCCCAGCATTAACATGATGTGTCGGGCTGCCAAAGCTCTGCTGGCTATGGCCAAGGTGGAGGAGAACAGGCCAGAGTTTGTCCTGTATGAGGGACGAATCCTGGACATCTCCATCTCCTCTGTGCTCAACCAAGGGGTGACCAGCATCATATGTGAAGTACTTTTTCAGTTTGTAAAAAAATTATGACAGCAGGGTAGACGGACCTGAGCCAAGAGACAGACAGAGAGACGATGAGAGGAACACGTTATTCTGTGGTTTTATATTTTTATTTAAATGAAATGGAAGAACTTTTTTTTTATATATAAATATATATATAGCTCCTCTGCCCCCATTAACGCTTTGGTTTTGGGATTTGAAAGATGATTTTAATACAGATATTTAATACCTGCTGTTGTTTAAGTGTATATTGTTTGAATACTTATTTTTCCTTTGTTTTCTTTTGTTTAACCAAAGCTGGTGCCAGATTTTGGAGAGGATTCTTTCATTTCATTTTTCTCTTTTGAAATGTTTTGGAATTGTATAAATGTTCATATCTTTATTGACCGTATGTGGTTTGTTTTGTTTACAAAGATCATATTTATTTAAATTGTGAAAAATATTGTAGATAAAACTTAACTTGCCAAACTTTCAGAAAAAGAGAACACTGATTTTAAACAAACATGTAAATGTTTCAATTGCTGGAGAAAAATGTGCAATAGGCCTAGTGCAAGTTGTCTGTTCATGGCACTTGCAATATGTAATTTTGACCATGGGTAGGCAGTGTTGCATCAGCCAGTTAGAAAAAATTGAAAAGATTGTCCTCATTTTAACAGTGTCAAATGTTTGACTTGCTTCATTGTTGTCAATCATTGCTACTACATCCGGGAGTCAAGTTTCACAAAAGAACAGTATCTTAACCACTTGTGTTGCATTTGTTTTATTTCCTTTTTAACTCAAGTTGGCACTATGTACTGTATATACTGTACTGTATATAATGTACTGTATATACTGTACTGTATATAGACTGTTGTACATTGGAACCACTTTCACTTTTCTTTGAGTTTTGGTTGACTCTACATTCACTATCAAAAAAAGTTTCAGATTATTACAACTACTTTTTATTATTGGTGAGATTTGTTATTGTTATTATACATATTTTGTTATTGGGGTCAGATATTTGAACCTGGAGGTTGTGTAGGTCTCTGTATGTATAACGTTCCTCTACGCATTGTACTATAGCTTCAAGCTGATCAAAACAATATTTGGTGATCAAATGTGAAAGTGCCAGGGTCAGGGATAACTAGCTGAGGTTACAGAACTTGTGAATATATTTATTTTATTGTATGTCCTCCATTCATGTAAATGGGTATATTTTTGAGCCAAGACAATGTAGTTCAAAAATAAACCTCAGAAAATAACCCACAACACACACAAAATATGACAACTTATTGTAAATCTTCCTTTTTTCTTCTGACTCATTGACTGTCTTTGACTTGATATACATATTTATACTCTGTGTTCCAGCATGTTATGAATAAAATGTACACTGACTATTTGAGAGCTTGGGACTGTAACATTCTATCTGCAAAAAGTGCGCACACTGGTGACTAACTGTGCTGCTAGCAACAATTGAATTACGCTTTTTTCCAACGTTTAGTGACAACGGCCCTATTCAACGGGTGTTCGTAAATTCGTCAGTTATTCTGTGCCCTGGCACACTCTGAAATCGGAGTAGATGGACAGAGTGACAAACGCACCCTGTATAGCTAGAGAACATTGAACAGAACAAAATGTTGATCAAATTGGATATAGAACTTTATAGTCCCAAGCTCTCATATTGTTAAAGGCCCAATGCAGCCATTTTTATCTCAATATCAAATCATTTCTGGGTACCAATTAAGTACCTTACTGTGATTGTTTTCAATTAAAATGGTCAAAAATAAACAAAAATAGCTTCTTAGCAAAGAGCAATTTCTCAAGCAAGAATTTTGCTAGGACTGCCTGGAGGTGGTTTGAGTGTGGAGAGGAAAACTGAAAACTACCTGTAATTGGCAGAGAGGTTTGGAACTATCTCTCTTATTGGTCTATTAATTAATTAACCGCCTGGTGATTTCAACAGGCAGGCCAAAACTCCATCCCACCAAAACAGTCTGAAATTTCAGGCAGTCTTTTCAAACAGTTCTTACACTTAAAGGGCATTAAGTGGAGTGTGCGGAGGAGAGGGGTGACATGGTTAAAATCCAGGCGGGAGTTTGATCCAAGAGTTTGATGGCACAAGTGGGGAGCCCAGCTAACAGCGAGTTGCAGTAGTCCAGGCGGGACAGGACTGAATTAGGACCTGCACCGCTTCCTGTGTGAGGCAGGGTTGTACTCTATGGATGTTGTAGAGCATGAACCTGCAGGAGCGGGTCACTTTTTTGATATTTGCAGAGAACGACCGGGTGTTGTCCAGGGTCACGCCAAGGTTCTTTGCACTCTGGGAGGGCGACACTGTGGAGTTGTCAACCGTGATGTAGAGGTCTTTGAGCGTGCAGGCCTTCCCTGGGTGGAAGAGCAGTTCTGTCTTGTCGAGGATGAGCTTGAGGTGGTGGGCCGACATCCAAGTTGAGATATCTGCCAGACACCCAGAAGTGCGTGTCGCCACCTGGGTGTCAGAAGGGGGCAAGGAGAAAAGTAGTTGAGTGTCATCCGCATAGCAATGACAGGAGAGACCATGTGAGATTATGATGGAGCCGAGTGACTCGGTGTATAGAGAGAAGAGGAGAGGGCCTAGAACCGAGCCCTGGGGGACACCAATAGTGAGAGTATGTGGTGCAGACACAGATCCTCTCCACGTCACCTGGTAGGAGCGGCCTTCCAGGTAGGATGCAATCCAAGAGTGTGCATAGTCATCATGGACAACTTTAGCATTTGAGCTAATTAGCAACTTTTCAACTACTTACTACTTTTTAGCTACTTTTCAACAACTTAGCATGTTAGCTAACCCTAACCCTAGCCTTAACCCCTTTAGCCTAACTCTTAAACTTAACCCTAACCCTTAGCCTAGCTAACGTTAGCCAGCTAGCTAACATTAGCCACCTAGCTAGAATTTGTAACATATCATACGTTTTGCAAAATCATAATATATAACATTTTTATTTGTAACATATCATACGAAATGGGTGATGGACATCCACTAATTAATTAATGCATACTATACGAAATGTAACATATCATACTAAATGGAGTGTCTCGGATTTACATACAGAATAATGCGAAATGCACTGAGACCAGGTTGCATTTTCCTGACCTGAACACTCACCAACCACAATCACAATCATGATGAAATTGGATGACATGGTGCTGACTGCTCTATGTGATTTAGTTCACGTTCTCTGTATGTGCAGCATGCCCCCTCTACCTAGAGGGAATGAGGACAAGACACTTGACTTCACCTCAATCATTCCTTGTCCACAACATCACTGATAAGTGTGGGGGTCAGGTAAGCAAAACTGCCTGTACTTTGGAGTTGATCAGTCTGATAGAGCCTCAAACGGACAGAGAAAAAACTGTTTTCAAGCTTACCCTCTGTGGTTATTTATTGCTCAAATAAAGCATTTAGATCTTTCCCAGAATTGTAATTTGGCCTCTGGATGATAGTTGATGATCTTATTTTGAACTGCCTTAAGAACACCATTCCAGTTACTGACATGGATGGTCTCATTAGATGTCATCATCTCATTTCAGGTTTGATTTTAAAGGGACGATTATAAGGCTTCTTATGCAGAGCCAAACTGGGGAAGCAGATAAGAACCCACAGTATATATTTTTCTATAATAGTGCCTCTGAGGTACTTTGTATACCTAAAACGTCCTTCCTTACAATTCTCAAACTACTGTACCTGTCCTTTGGCAGTCTGTGTTGATTGTTTGTAAGCAGATTGTCATGTTCGAATGAAATACTATGATTCAGAGCACCACTTAAGATACCTTAGTTCAGAATGTAGAACATGGCACAGATTGTGTCAGAACGTGGGTAGTTGTACTGTAAATGTATTGGATTTTAGCGTTGGTGGCTGATTTTCACTCAGGGCCCACCACCACAGGAGTAGGCCTCCCACACAGCGCTGCTTCTGAGTGGCTGAGTCATAGCTGTGACAGCAAGGCTGGAAGTGGTGCCAGAGCTGCTGCTGGCCTGGCTGGCTCCCTCCCACCAGCCTCCCAGCAGCCTCCCAGCAGCCTCCCGCCTCTCACCAATACTGGAGGTGAGTGAAAGAGTGTTGGGTAAATGGGTTCTGGCAATTTCAACATAACACAACATTGTGTGTGTGTGTGTGTGTGTGTGTGTGTGTGTGTGTGTGTGTGTGTGTGTGGTGTGTGTGTGTTGTGTGTGTGTGTGTGTGTGTTGTGTGTGTGTGGTGTGTGTTGAGGAGCGTTTGCATGTGTGTAGTTTTTGAATATCTTTTGGGAGAAATCAGTCTGTAAAAATGGGGATTCTTTGTATATTTCAGGGTTTCCCAAACTCGGTCTTCGGACCCCAAGGGGAGGGGCCCTAGCACTACACAGCTGATTCAAATAATCAACTAATCAACAAACTTTGATAATTTGAATTAGCTGTGTAGCGTTAGGGCAAAAACCAAAATGTGAGGTTCCAAGGACCGAATTTGGAAAACACTGGTATATTTAGTTGAACAAATGTGTGTATTCACCCCATTTCATGTAAATGGTAATTCTATCATCACATCCTCGTGCAAAGACTAGCTAATGGGCACAGACGTCAATTCAACATCTAATCCACATTGGTTCAATGTAATTCAATGTAACGTTGATTTAACCAATGTGTGCCCAGTGGGTATTGATTATATTTGACAACTCTGATACTGAATCGACTTGGTCACAGCACTGACCATCCTTCCCTTTCCATTATGCATTAGAATATATCCCTGGACAAAGGCCCAGATAGATTCTGAATCAACCCCATGTTGTTCTTAAATTGGAGGAAAGGGATATCATATCCAGTCATTTTCTAAGGCAAATAAAGCTTAATCATATGTCAGCACTTTGGTCAAACATCCTGTGGATTAAGGGTCAGTGAAAAGCATTGAAAACATCCATGGCTTGTCATAGATTTTTGAGAATGCATACAACAGCTTTATCCACTATGTCAGCCTCATTATACTCTATATATGTTTCATATGATGTAATCCACTAGTATGAAAGTGTTTTGGATTATAAYATCCAAATGCTGTTTGATTTTAAATGTGTTTCATGGTAATACCTCCTGAGACTGCTGATCAATCTATATGTACAGTACATGTTACAATTACCTTCAGAAAGTATTCACATCCCTAGACATTTTACACATTTTGTTGTGTTACAGCCTGCATTTTAAATAGATTACATTTAGATGTTGTGTCACTGGCCTACACACACAATACCCCATAATGTCAAGGTGGAAATGCTGAAATGAAATGTCTGGAGTCAATAAGTATTCAACCCCTTTATTATGGAAGCCTAAATAAGTTCAGGAATAACAATGTGCTTAACAACTCACATAATAAGTTGCAATACTAGTGTTTAACATGAGTTTTGAATGACTACCTCATCGCTGTACCCCACACATACAATTATCAGTTGAGCAGTGAATTTCAAACACTGATTCAACCACAGAGACCAGGGAGGTTTTCCAATGCCTYGCAAAGAAGGGCACCTATTGGGAGATTTTTAAAAAGGCAGACATTGAATATGGCTTTGAACATGGTGAAGTTATTAATTACACTTTGGATGGGGTATCAATACACCCAGTCACTACAAAGATACAGGTGTTCTTCCTAACTCAGTTGCTGGAGAGGAAGGAAACCGGTCAGGGATTTCTCTATGAGGCCAATAGTGAAACAGTTACAAAATGTAATGGCTGTGATAGGAGAAAACTGAGGATGGATCAACAACATTGTAGATAATAAATTAGCTAACATTTCTAAAAACATGCTTTCACTTTGTTATTATGTGTAGACAGGTGAGAAAAAACAATTTGAATTCAGGCTGTAACACAATAAAATGTGTATGAATACTTTCTGAAGGCACTATATCCACATTTTTCTATGAACATAAAATTGTAAGGCTTAGAGAACTCCCTGAAATGAAAGAACCTGTGGAGATGTCTTTAAAGTCATTAAGAATGATGTATAGGCTATGTGTACCACTACTCTGAGAGTCTAATGAGCAGATTGAGCTCCTTTTCCATTCTCATTTCTACTCAATTGTGGAAAGTAGTGATCTAAGCCCACTCAGGTTCTCATACAGTACATGAAAAACTACTTCCTGTGCTCTCTCTGAGTGTATTTCTCACGACTGAGAGACCTGTTGATAATACGTATGTATGCCCAATGACTCAGACAGGGAGTTCTCTAAGCCTGCCTGTGAAAGAGGAGCATTGATTGAACAAGGACATGTTTGTAGGACAGTGGGAGTGATTGAGTGAATCAAGCTGGAAGCCAGAGGCATTGGTCAGACTTGGAGATGTGTAGGAGTGCTGTGGGAGTGATCGATTGAATCAAGCTGGAAGCCAGAGGCATTGTTCAGACTAGGAGATGTTAAGGATCGCTGTGGTGTGTAGGTGGTACGGGGGAGTGAAGAACCCAGAAAAATGACATGACCATGACCAAAGCTTTGCAGCATCACATGACGAGGCTGGCATTAGAGGGCATGTCTGTATGACATCTGGTTTGGACTACCTTATGGGTACACAAATATGACTGTAACGTGTGCACTGGGAGTCAGGAAGCAAGTTCAGGGAGGGAGGGAGGGAGGGAGGGAGGGAGGGAGGGAGGGAGTGATAGTACTACACAAGAAACACAGACATGAAACAGAAACCATGAGGCCTGGGGAAGGAACCAAAGGAAGTGACATATATAGGGCRGGTAATCAAGGAGATGATGGAGTCTAGGTGAGTGTCATTATGCGCTGATGCGCATAACGATGGTGACAGGTGTGCGCCATAACAAGCAGCCTGGTGACCTAGAGGCCAGAGAGGGAGCACACGTAACAATGACCCCTGTTCATGTAAACATGGTAGACTATAATTCAGGATCTAAAAGGGCATCATTTTCATGATATATTGATTATATTTGTTCTATTAGTGAAGCTGTAGATAATATATGAATGTTCTTTTTTGTATTATTCAGGCATTGGACATTTGTGTTTATTTTCTTTCCAGATGTGCAATCAATGAGATGGGGTACTACATTCCCCATAATTCCTTTTGCACAGCTATCCACCAATTCATATATTTGCTATCCACTGACCAAGATGAAGAGCTCAGAGGGGATGTGTCACAGCAGGAGAGAAGTGTGAAGACGCGAAAAATTCAAAACCATGGTGCTAAGTACAAACCTTCGTCCCCTGAATAAAAGACAAGTAAAATGAAATCCACTTTATCGCTTGAGCATCTTGAGGATGTTGGATCCCATTGGTCTGAGAATCATGAGATGGAGTCAGTCGGCAGTAATGAGTCCTTTGAAAATGAGCCTGACCAGGATGTAGGTCTACATGTGGCGACAGGTTTGGTGGTAGAGATTTCTAATGTTTGCCCTGAGAATCCTACGAGAGATGAAAAAGTGGATCTATCCAACACATACAGTGCATTCGGAAAGTATTCAGATCCCTTCCCCTTTTCCACATTTTGTTACGTTACATCCTTATTCTAAAATTGATACAATTATGTTTTACCCCTGTCTGGGATTTATTTCGAATCCAAGACACACTTAACCAGCATGGCTACCACAGCATTCTGCAGTGATACGCCATCCCATCTGGTTTGCGCTTAGAGGGACTATCATTTGTTTTTCAACAGGACAATGACCCAAAACACATCTCCAGGCTGTGTAAGGGTTATTTGATCAAGAAGGAGAGTGATGGAGTGATGCATCAGATGACCTGACCTCCACAATCACCCGGCCTCAACCCAATTGAGATGGTTTGGGATGAGTTGGACCGCAGAGTGAAGGAAAAGCTGCCAACAAGTGCTCGGCATATATGGAAACTCCTTCAAGACTGTTGAAAAAGCATTCCTCATGATGCTGGTTGAGAGAATGCCAAAAGTGTGCAAAGCTGTCATCAAGTCAAAGGTTGGCTACTTTGAAGAATCTAAAATATACTTTGATTTGTTTAACACTTTTTTGTTACTACAAGATTCCATATGTGTTATAGTTTGGATGTCTTCACTATTATTCTACAATGTAGAAAATAGTAAACATAATGAGTAGGTGTGTCCAAACGTTTGACTGGTACTGTATGTCCCTCTTTGTGGCACTTGACCATATGACTGGCAGTTGTCCCGGTGCAACACAACTAGAGCCTGTAGGACTTGTTTTGTTGATAGCTATGTCAAGAAAACAGAGCAGTGCTTTATTATAGCCATGGTGATTAACTGAACTGCACGGATGGAGTGGACATCACAGAAGATAGGTGTGGTAGTTGCAGCAGCAGAGAAATATTTGCGTCTGAGAGATTTTAGTGCAGAAGATCTACAGGGAGTTTTGAGAGAAGGGGTTCCATCCTCCCAGGCTGATGGCCTGGTGTAGGATCGTTTAGGGCCAAAGTAGTGGGATGGGTGGTGGGTTTTGGGGATAGACATTTGCAGGGTTAGATGGTTGTGCAATTTATAATGTTCCCCTTTCCTTTTTTTGTGATAAATGTGCAATATGCACTCCGACCTCCGAAAGGCAGCAATACTCAACACATTTCTGGTCTGCCAGAAACTCAGACGAAGAAGAAGGTGTTTCGAGGAGGGCGGGATGTGTGCTCGGTATGTTGTTGTTTGATGGTTGCGATGAGCAGCGCAACGTGATGGAGACAACAGTGTGAATGCTTTCCGAACAAACACAGTGGGATATCCCGATGTTTCAGCAGCCTTGCTGGGAATGGTGCAACTTTTCACTACGCAAGCGAACGAGTACGTGACAATTATGTGAATATCCCCAAATTTAGCAACTGTAGATGGAAATTGGACCTGCAAGCGAGGTTCTGATTTTTCGTATCACACGCAAACTTATCTGAAAATCACTCGCGCTGTCTTTCTACTGTGGTTGAGTTTGAAATGGTGTGGCGTGGGACCTACCCAGACTATCCTCTGACTTTCCATGATTGAAGTGTTTGATATTTTCATACCAGTCGTAAGCCTTTGGTCATTGTTGTAATTCCGAGAGAAATTATGATATTGCTTTCGACTGCAGTTTGCAACAAACACGGATAAGGAGACCAGAAAAAAGTGTCGTATCAGCAGTGTCGACTTTCTTTGGTGAGCTGTCCAGAGGGCTGTCAAAACTGGAGGGTTTCTGTGATGGTATGCGGTTCGGGATGTTGCCCGTAATGCTGGGGGATGAAAACGGGTGTTGGCTCACAGGAAACGACAGAACACTCAGAAGTTTGCCCACGAGCTAACGTTAGCCTAGCTAACTAGATCTAGTTACTTGGCTGTATTTTCTTTTTGTTAGCTGGGTGATTTCAGGTAACATTACCTAACTAGCGTTAGCTAGTTAACGTTTGTTTATTTGGTCATGGTAGGTAGGTAGGTAGTTAGCTAGTTCAGTTAGCTAGCTAGGGCCAATACTTATTAGCTAAGTATATTTGATTAAACCTTTAGTTGCAAGCGTGCTAGTTGCTAGCTAGTGAAAAGTTTCAAGCATATGAGAAGCTGTCACTGGTAGCTAACTAACGTTACTTAGCTAGTTAGTTATGTAGCCTAGTAAGATGGATAGCCAAGTAGGTCTGGATGTCATGCTGGAAACGTTTGTGAGCTCGTCATTTAGCTACATACACTCACCATAGCCCGTAAACGAATAAAACCATAGCTAGCTGATAAAACATGAACTCTAAAATGGTAGCAAGCTAACCCTATACTAGCTCCTTTCAACATCATCTGCAAAACATTGAATGTGATCCTATAATCAGACTGATCCCAGATCTGTTTATATTGTTTTGCCAACAACTATTAATTTTCTGTCTGGCATGATAACATAGGAGTGGACTGTATACTCCACACACAGATCTGGGACCAGGCTATAATCAGACAACTATTTTTCCAGTAGATTAACACCACAGTTCTGTTGCTTTCATTTCAGCGGTGCTCCTGGCCCAGGACTGCTTCAACTGTGGAGGTGATCTCACTGAGTGACCATTGATGCAGCAACTCGGGGTGGCTGAGCCTATGCGAGAGTGCGAATACAGCCAGATCAGCACTCGCAGCTCAACCCCGATGGAAACTCCATACAAGAAGAGGACCCCCAAAAAGAGGAAGTGGCAAGCCTTCCCGGGGCGGAATAAATTTTACTGCAATGGGAGGATCATGATGGCCAGACAGACAGGGGTCTTCTACCTCACCCTCGTCCTCATTCTCATCACAAGTGGACTCTTCTTCACTTTTGAGTAAGTAGCTAAAGGTTTTCCCCTATGATTTTGCCATCCTTTGGCCCACATTGCCTATGAACAGGGCATTGGGGCTGTAGCTAACAAAGAGCCAGGGTTTTTTGCCCAACCTGTCACTGTTGATTAGCCAGTGGTAGCCTGTATGTGGATGAGACAGGCTCCCTCACTCACTCTTCCTCAAGGTGCTCTTTCACCTTGAGCTGTTACATTGAGCAGCATCTCATCTAGGAGTTGGCAGAGTTGTATAAAGCCTTGTAATTATGTTAGCTCAGCTTTAATGTTTAGTCTCAGACCTTTTTCTGGAAGTCTCTCAGCAATCAATATGGGGTAGATAATATAGAAGACTTGTCTTAACTCTCATGCATCATTCTTACTGACAGGGACAGCCCACTTGATGTCCTTTGTCTCCTGAGTTACTCATCATGGTGACACCTGTCTGGTTTCCTTTGAAAAGGTGTGGCTGTTCTAGTTTCTGTCATCACAGGGTCTGTGTTTGAATGAATCTATCATACGATACATGTCCATTCATGTAGACTGAATAAACCTGAGGAGGTCATCCTTCCAAATAAATTAATTTCAGTTTAGTTAAAATATTTGTTATAGACAACCTCTCTCTCTCGTTGTTACTGATCACACTTACCAGCTAAGAGATGCTAAACAACTGAGGTTTCTGATGTAGGCGTGCATCTTTCTGTCTCGACCATTTGCTTTTTTTTTCTCTCTCTCGCTCTTTCTTCATTACTTCCTCTCTTGTTCTAGATTTCCCCTGCCTAGACTGGTTTACCCTCTTCTTCTAAAACGTCTCCAGTTGTCAGACGAGCTCATGTTGTTTATTACTATATTTAATGTGGTGAAATGTGGAGCCTGTAAAACCTGAGCAGGAGGCTGTTATACCCACAGACACCACTTCTCCTCTCACACTGTCTGTCCCTGGTTTTATAACAGTGCCTGCTGCCTGGTTTATCTCAGCAGCACGACAACCTGTGTCCCTCTCATCCATTTTCAGGAGGTTGTAAATTGGCCCTCAGTGACTGCCAGGTCCCATGGAGTACAAAGGGGAGAGCATATATTTAGACACTGAGTGCTATTAGCATGAGGGATGTCTCCGCAGCGCTGTTCTGGACCAGTCAGTCAATCTTTTCCCTGCTTGTCCTGACTAATCACTCATTGTGGTCCAGGAGCCAGACAGTGCTTAGCACAAGAGGCTGCTGAGGGGAGGACGGCTCATAGTAATGGCTGGAATGGAGTGACTGGAATGGTATCAGACACATGGAAACCATGTTTGATGAGTTCAATACCATTCATGTATTCCGTTCCAGCCATTAATATGAGCCCGTCCACCACAACTAAGGTGCCACCCAACCTCCTGTGGTGCTTAGGAAGATAAGTCTGTTTCTAACTCCTACCTTGGATGGATGTTGTTGCTCAATCAGACCGGCAGCTTTTCTCACTGTGTTCCGTATGCATGATCAAGCCCTGGGTGTATTCTGTACAGCGCATTCGTAAAGTATTCAGACCCCTTGACCTTTTCCACATTTTGTTACGTTACAGCCTTATTCTAAAATGGATTAAATATATATATTTTTGTCCTCATCAATCCATACACAATGCCCCATAATGACAAAGCAAAAACAGGTTTTTAGGAATGTTTGCACATTTCACGTTTACATAAGTATTCAGACCCTTTACTCAGTACTTTGTTGAAGAACCTTTCAGCTATTACAGCCTAGAGTCTTCTTGGGTATGACGCATGGCACACCTGTATTTGGGGAGTTTCTCCCATTCTTCTCTGCAGATCATCTCAAGCTCTGTCAGGTTGGATGGGGAGCGTCGCTGCACAGCTATTTTCAGTTCTCTCCAGAGATGTTTGATTGGGTTTAAGTCCGGGCTCTGGCTGGGCCACTCAAAGAGATCCAGAGAATTGTCCCTAAGCCACTCCTGCGTTGTCTTGGCTGTGTTGTTTAGGGCCGTTGTCCTGTTGGAAGGTGAACCTTCGACCCAGTCTGAGGTCCTGTGTTCTCTGGAGCAGGTTTTCTTCAAGGTTCTCTCTGTTCTTTGCGCTGTTCATCTTTCCCTCAATCCTGACTAGTCTCTCAGTCCCTGCTGCTGAAAAACATCCCCACAGCATGATGCTGCCACCATCATGCTTCACCGTAGGGATGGTGCCAGGTTTCCTACAGATGTGACGCTTGGCATTCAGGCCAAGGCGTTCAATCATGGTTTCATCAGACCAGAGAATATTGTTTCTCATGGTTTTAGAGTCTTTCTTTCAGCTGCCTTTTGGCAAACTCCAAGCGGGCTGTCATATGCCTTTTACTGTGGAGTGGCTTCCGTCTAGCCACTCTACCATGAAGGCCTGATTGGTGGAGTGCAACCAGAGATGGTTGTCCTTCTGGAAGTTTCTCCCATCTCCACAGAGGAACTCTGGAACTCTGTCAGAGTGACCATCAGGTTCTTGGTCACCTCCCTGACCAAGGCCTTTCTCCCCTGATAGCTCAGTTTGGCCGGGCGGCCAGCTCTAGGAAGAGTMTTGGTGGTTCCAAACTTCTTCCATTTAAGAATGATGGAGGCCACTGTTCTTGGACCTTCAATGCTGCAGACATGTTCTGGTACCCTTCCCCAGATCTGTGCCTCGACACAATCCTGTCTTGGAGCTCTATGGACAATTCCTTCAACCTCATGGCTTGGTTTTTGCTCTGATATGCACTGTCAACTGTGGGACCTTATATAGACAGGTGTGTGTCTTTCCAAATCATGTCCAATCAATTCATTTTACCACAGGTGGACTTCAATCAAGTTGTAGAAACATCTCAAGGATGATCAATGGAAACAGGATGCACCTGAGCTCAATTTTGAGTCTCATAGCGAAGGGTCTGAATACTTATGTAATTAAGGTATCTCTTATTTTTTATCAATTTGCAAAAATGTCCAAACCTGTTTTTGCTTTGTCGTCATTATGGGGTATTGTGTGTAGATTGAGGAAAAACATTTATTTAATTAATTGTAGAATAAGGCTGTAATGTAACAATGTGTAAAAAGTGATGGGGTCTGAATACTTTCTGAATGCACTATGTCATATCAATGTTTTTTGTTGTTGCTACATGTAGCCAACTTGTCATGGTCTTCTAAACAACTTTTCTGTGTGTTGTAATTTCTGCAATCCTGACCTGCTGCCAGTTCCATTGCATTAGAAGCCCTCTGCATTATGTGAGAGACATTGACCTCTTGTCTTCCACCAACCTTTCAGTGAGGCTTGGCAATGTAAACTCACCTCAATGCTGTCACTGTCAGAGCTGCTGTCATAACCCAAGAAAAATCCTGGTTGAGAGCTTTCATCACAGAAAAAAAAACAGTGCAACCAACCCGATAGCCTACGAGTTATATTCTGGTCAGTGGAGAACTGTGTGGATATACAGTACCGGTCAAAAGTTTGGACACACCTACTCATTAAAGGGTATTTCTTTATTTTTACTATTTTCTACATTGCAGAATAATAGTGAGGACATAACAACTTTGAAATCACACATGGAATCATGTAGTAACCAAAAAAGTGTTGAACAAATCAAAGTATATTTTAGATTCTTCAAAGTAGCCAACCTTTTTGCATTGATGACAGCTTTGCACACTCTTGGCATTCTCTCAACCTTCTTCACCTGGAATGCTTTTCCAATAGTATTGAAGGAGTTCCCATATATACTGAGTACTTGTTGGCAGTTGTTCCTTCACTCTGCGGTCCAACTCATCCCAAACCATCTCAATTGGGTTGAGGTCGGGTGATTGTGGAGGCCAGGTCATCTGATGCAGCACTCCATCACTCTCCTTGGTCAAATAGCCCTTACACAGCCTGGAGGTGTGTTGGGTCATTGTCCTGTTGAAAAACAAATGATAGTCTCACTAAGCCCAATCCAGATGGGATGGCGTATCGCTGTGTTAGCCATGCTGGTTAAGTATGCCTTGAATTCTAAATAAATCGCTGACATTGTCACCAGCAAAGCACTCCCACACCACCTCTGCCATGCTTCACGGTGGGAACCACACATGCAGGGATCATCTGTTCACCTACTTTTCTTCTCACAAAGACGCAACAGTTGGAACCAAAAATCTCATTAGACCAAAGGACAGATTTCCAGCGGTCTAATGTCTGTTGCTTGTGTTTCTTGGCCCTAGCAAATCTCCTTCTTATTGGTGTCATTTTAGTTGTGGTTTCTTTGCAGTAATTCGACCATGAAGGCCTGATTCATGCAGTCTCCTCTGAACAGTTGATGTTGAGATCTCTGTGGAGGCAAAATAAATGCACACCTGTTTAGGCGAGGTGCTGGCTAGCGGAGTAGAACACTTAATAAAGAGAAGGCCACACCTGTTTGGGATGTGCTGGCTAGCGGAGTAGAACACTTAATAAAGAGAAGGCCACACCTGTTTAGGCGAGGTGCTGGCTAGCGGAGTAGAACACTTAATAAAGAGAAGGCCACACACTGCAGGAGCTCCGATGCAATCATTTAATATCCAACGTTTTGACAGACACGCTGTCTTCATCAGGGTATAATGACAAACACTGCGGGTAACTAGTTTATATAGTGTCAAAGGACACAAACAGGTGTCTGTATTCATGGCCGGATGTGGCCTGACATCATTGGTTAACTCTTCCTTTTTTACTTGAACTCTGTGAAGCATTTATTTGGGCTGCAATTTCTGAAGCTGGTAATTCTAATGAACTTATCCTCCGCAGCAGAGGTAACTCTGGGTCTTCCTTTCCTGTGGCAGCCCTCATGAGAGCCAGTTTCATCGTAGCGCTTGATGGTTTTTGTGACTGCACTTGAAGAAACTTTCAAAATTCTTGAAATGTTTCTGGATTGACTGACATTCATGTCTTAAAGTAATGATGGACTGTCGTTTTCTCTTTGCTTATTTGAGCTGTTCTTCCCATAATATGGACTTGGTCTTTTACCAAATAGGGCTTTATTCTGTATATCACCCCTGCCTTGTCACAACACAACTGATTGGCACAAACGCATTAAAAAGGAAATACATTTCACAAATGAACTTTTAACAAGGCACACCAGTTAATTTAAATTCATTCCAGGTGACTACCTAATGAAGCTGGTTGAGAGAATGCCAAGAGTGTGCAAAGCTGTCATCAAGGCAGAGGGTGGCTACTTTGAAGAATCTCAAATATAATATATTTTGATTTGTTTTAACACTTTTATTTGGTTACTACATGATTCCATATGTGTTATTACATAGTGTTGATGTCTTCACTATTATTCTACAATGTAGAAAATAGTAAAAAGGAAAAACCTTGAATGAGTAGGTGTGTCCAAACTTTTGACTGGTGTGTGTATACTGAAAAAAAATGTAAACGCAACAATTTTAAAGATTTTACTGATTTACGGTTCTTATATGGAAATCGGTCAATTTAAATAAATTCATTAGGCCATAATCTATGGATTTCACATGACTGGGAATACAGATATGCATCTGTTGGTTACAGATGCATACATTTTATTTTATTTTAATGGGACTCAGGATCTTGTCGCAGTATCTCTGTATATTGAAATTGCTATCGATTTAAAATGTAATTGTTGTCTGAGCTTACGCCTGCCAATACATAACCCCACCGCCACCATGGGGCACTTTGTTCACAATATTGACATAAGCAAACCGATCGCACACACCACGCCATACATGTGGTCTGCGGTTGGGAGGATGGTTGGACGTTCTGCTAAATTCTTTAAAACAATGGATGCGGATTATGGTAGAGAAACTAACATTTCATTCTCTGGCAACAGCTCTGGTGGACATTCCTGAAGTCACCATGCCAYTTGCACGCTCCTTCAACTTGAGACATCTGTGGCATTATGTTGTGTGACACAACTACACATTTTAGTGGCTTTTATTGGCCCCAGCACAAAGTGCACCTGTGTAATGATCACGCTGTTTCAACATCTCCTTGATATGTCATACCTGTGAGGTGGATGGATTATCTTCGCAAAGGAAAAGTGCTCACCAAGAGGGATGTAAACAAATTTGTGCGCATAATTTGAGAGGAATAATATTTTTGTGCGTATGGAACATTTCTGGGATCTTTAATTTCAGCTCATGAAACATGGGACCAACACTTTACATGTTGCGTTCATATTTTTGTTCAGTATACTGTAGATACAAGCGGCAGAGCCTGGTCCCCACACAAGGACCACCATCCACACACCTGGAGGATACCAGCTGCTTCCTGGTGATAGACACCCCTCAATGCTTCATTTCCTGCCTGCCTGTGTACCCAGTGGAACCACATCCCCCTCTCTGTGTCGCCTGCTGCCTCTGTTTGTTATGACTGCAGGTTTCAGTTCACAGGAACTCTGGAGGATAACAGAGCTCCTATACAGAGAGCGCCGTACTGTTGTCTCCAGGCCATCGGAGTCCTCCTGACTGTCCTCTGTTCAGCTGAGAGGAACCAGCTATCTATCAGACAGCGTGCTAGTCAGTCCAGTCCTCTGCTGTCCTCTAAAGCTAGATTTGCAGTGCATTTCCTACCTTTCACCCTCTGCCAGTCCCAGCTGAGCCCAAGGCATTATGGTAAACGTCTAGCCTAATCCCTATTGATGCCTGCCTGGCTGTCAACGTCTCCTTCATAAACACTGTATCAAGATGGTGTGTTGTCCCTAACAGGACTTCTTTAATGATCAGCGCTGGACAGAAGTGTAATAACCAGGAATTCCTCTTCTTGCCCAACAGCAGGGACTTGACTGTCAGTCATTGGCCTTGAACTCTGATGAGAGGTCCTGGTGAGATCAGCCATTGTTCCTCTGCTTTCTCCAGACTTCCTTTCAGTTGGTCTCATGTGGAGAGCCGGGGAGAGAAAGCAGAGATGTACTTATGAAGCAGTAAAGCCTGAGAGGGAGACAGATACAGGGCAGCAGGAAAAGCAGATATCTTCCTCATCCCTCTTTATTGTCCCATCTCAGAGAGATGCTCAGCTATGTATATATGGTGAGCTCTCTTAGTGAATGCCAGACTGAGCTGTTTATTATTCTGTTGTGTTACTCTCTCCCAGACGCCCATGTGTCCTGTTGTTGCAACTTGTACATGTCAACCTTTTCCCCTTGTTTTATCCAGATAAAGGTTTTCAGTAGTACTTTTGAGCAACTATAGTTCATGTTCTTTAAAGTACTATAGGCCTAGTTCCACAGCATTTTCTGTTGTGCAAGGAGATGGTCTGAACTCAGGTCTTTGTCTATGATATTTGTGTATTCTACACTGAATATAGGCTTAGTTATTAAAGGGCAGCAAGGCCGTAGCACTGCACAAATGAGTTGGAGCTGTGTGCCTGTGTTGATGGTTGGTGGCTCGAAGCTGGGTTTGTTAAGCCGTCTTTTGAACTAAGAAATGTGGACAAAAGAAAAAGGTGCTGCAAGTTTCGATGCAGATTGTGTCAGGAGGTGTAGCAAATCAGCAGAGACGGCAGGCGATATTCAGTGACTGGAGAACACGAGGAACATTGCTCTCTGTCTGCGTAGTTTATGCTGCTCAGACAGGTATGGTTGCTATTAGAAAGGATGCTTTGTTTCTCTCTGTGGATCGTGCAAGACACGGTGATGCAGTTCCCCCTTTGTTTGTTTTCCACATTGTTCTCCAGAATAAAATCGACATCTTGGTCTAACATATGATCTACCACATTTGGCGTGCAAGTCTCTGTATGTAGGGATGAATGTTTAATTTAATGGGGATTTTTGAACGTTGACTCATTTAGGGTGAGTGGGTGGTAGTGGAGCGAGTAGTGCTTTTTGAGGTCTGTTCAATTTATWAAAAAAAAAATTGTTTTCAATTATTTTGGTTGAATGCTGTAACAACACAGAATAAAATAATTAATAAAAGTCCCATGATTGTAGTGACTGCTAGGTCTGGGGGTTATGGCCAAAATATCATATCACAGTATTAATAAAGATTTCTGACGGTATTTTATGTTTTTCAATAATAACAGTTCTAAATTTACTTTGAGTAGTCGTAACCCTAGGGTGGCAACACATACACTGATCAAAAATATAAACGCAACATGTAAAGTGTTGGTCCCATATTTCATGAGCTGAAATAAAAATTCTAAAATGTTCCATAAGCACCAAAAACGTATTTCTCTAAAATTGTATGCACAAATTTCTTTACATCCCTGTCCAACCGGCCTCACAACCGCAGACCACGTGTAAACACGCCAACCCAGGACCTCCATCTGGCTTCTTCACCTGTGGGATCGTCTTGAGGATTATTTCTGTCTGTACTAAAACCTTTTTGTGGGAAAAACACATTCTGGTTGGGTGGGCCTGACTGCCAAGTGGGTGGGCCTATGCCCATCCATGGCTGCACCCCTGCACGGTCATGTGAAATCCATAGATTTAGGGCCTTATGAATTTATTTCAATTGACTGCTTTCCTTATGTACTGTAACTCAGTAAAATCTTTGAAATTGTTTCATATTTTGTCTATTTTTGTTCAGTATACATTCTAAGTGATTTAAAAGGGTCTTTATATATTGACTGTTTTATACTGTTCAACTAAACTTGAAGCAAAAATAATTTTCAGGATTAATAATTTCTGTATTTCGTGCACTCATTTGAGATAATTTCCACGGTGCCATATTTAACCAAATGCGATTTTAGTAAAACACTTGGGTCAACTGTTGGAGTCAAGGAAATATAATTATTATTCTAATTGTATAGTTAGAATATAATAGTGTGCACTTTGAATACAGTGTTTGACAACGAATGAAAATGCCAGGGAGGAGTTATTGTGAATGGGTAAGAACTAAAGTGTTGATAAGCGTGTTTCATAGGGGAAACACTTATCAACACTTTTCTTAGCTACTACATGTAGCTAACATATTCATGCTTTGCATATTCCTCTTTGATTTAGACAATACTGTTGCACAAACAACATGCTGATTTAGGTCTACACAATCACTGGTATTAGGCTCTATAGCTAGTTATGTTTGCTCTGACTCAGTAACTGTATTAGCTAACTAGTGATTAGCATTAGTTGCTAACATGATTTAGCCCCAACTTGCTAAGAAAAGACTATCAGTTTTCAGATGTAAGAAACACAAACTAATAGTGTAATTATAGAACACTAGTGGATTTATATTAAGAAGCAAAGTGAAAACCGCATCATCAACATTGTTTCATCAACATTGTTTCATGTGCTGCATTGACCATGCAGACTAAACGCAAGTGTCTCGTGGTTGAGTAAGTACAAATGAAGAGGGAGAGAGAGACCCCTGTTTCTAGAGGGTAAAGTAAAAACCGAAACCGGGCCATGCATCAACACCGGTGTATATAGTAAAATAAAGTATTTTATTTTACCATTTATTTAACTAGGCAAGTCAAATAAGAATTTGTTCTTAACTTCAATGACAGCCTAGGAACATTGGGTTAACTGCCTTGTTCAGGGGCAGAACGACAGATTTTTACCTTGTCGGCTCGGGGATTCGATCTTGCAACCTTTCGGTTACTAGTCCAACGCTCTAACCACTAGGCTACCTGCCGCCGTATACTGGCCAGCCCTAGTATTTGCCCATTACTGCTTATCACTTATTGACAATAAAAATGATACTGAACTAAAATATAAACGCAACATGTAAAGTGTTGTTCCCATGTTTCATGAGCTGAAATAAAAGATCCCAGAAATGTTCCATACGCACAAAAAGCTTATTTCTCTCAAATTTTGTGCACAAATTTGTTTACATCCCTGTTGTTGAGCATTTATCCTTTGCCAAGATAATCCATCCACCTGACAGATGTGGCCTATCAAGAAGCTGATTAAGCAGCATAATTATTACACAGGTGCACCTTGTACTGGGGGCAAAAGACCACTCAAAATGTGCAGTTTTGTCATACAGCATAATGCCACAGATGTTTTGAGGGAGCGTGTAATTGGCATACTGACTGCAGGAATGTCCACCACAGCTGTTGCTAGAGAATATAATGTTCATTTTTCTCACGTAAGCCACCTCCAACGTCATTTTAGAGATTTTGGCTGTACGTCCATCCGGTTTCACAACCACAGACCACGTGTAACCATACCAGCCCAGGACCTCCACATCCGGCTTCTTCAGCTGTGGGATCGTCTTGATTTCCTTCTATGAACTGTAACTCAGTAAAATCATTATAATTGTTGCGTTTTTATATTTTTGTTCAGTATAAATGTAGGGGAAATGTTTAACCAGGTGTGTTATGGTGAGGGTGTGCAGCGTGGCTTTTATGTGGGTGTTGGAAAGCAGGATCTCGTTGTCCACTCACACACCCCTAAGCTCTCCTTTCCATAGTCTAATCCATCTCTGCATCCTGGCTCCTAACGGCTGCAGCTCTCTACTGGCCTGGCTGTGTCTGAGGAGTGAATATACATGGAGGGGAGGGGGGAACATTCGCAGAGTGTGTGCCTCAGTGCCTGCCTCGTTGACTGGCCTTCATAAACCTCTTTTTAAAGCATGTGATTAGCATTGACTAAAAGCTCAGCAGTTTTCAAATAGTGAGTAAGCTTTGCTGTTAAGTAGGGGAGGCAACGAGAAAGAGATTTTGCCATCCGCACTAAGTTCTTTGAGTCTCCTGATAGAGGAGAGTGGAACAGAAACATTGCCTTGAGGAAAGGAGAGTTAAGGACAACTAAATTCTCTTCATCATAGCTCCCTCTTGATGAGACTTTTTCAATGTCAGGCAGTGCCACTACAAATGTGGTTTTAAGTTGCCATCCACAAATAAGGGCCTTATCTGCTTGTACCACTTTTACCACTTCCATTACAGTCTGAGCTCAGAGCTGTACATAACATGTAGGTCTAGATCATTTTTTCAGTCCCCATCATTGCAGGGCATTAGAAACCAACGCAAATAACGTCTACATGATCACACCACCAGTGGAGCTGCTGATCAAAACGCTACTCTCCACATCCACATTAATGCCAGGGCATGCTCATTTGTTTTCTCATCATGCTGAAGTGCTCTGTCATTATGGATATGATCCCGTAGAGCAGCTGTTGCAGCTATGTAACCCTGTGGTGAGTCATCATACTCTCTCATTTGCATGTCCTGCCTGGGACTGAGCAGGTAGCAGTCATGTAGCTATGACGGGTTGGCATGTTAACTCAGTGGGCTATGGAATAGGATTCGACTTTCATTTGATATAGCCTTTCAATTGTTGAGTGACAATGTTTTCTGCATTTCTGTGATATAGCTCTTGTTCAAAGCTAAAACTGTGAACAGAGACTGTTTRCAGATAGGTATAGTCAAATTGAACACCCCAGGCAAAGCATTAGTAGCAAATTAGTGTAACTGCCTCCTTCAAAGAATACAGCAGGTCAGAATTCCCCCAGGAAAGAATGTTGGAAATTGTATTTTTTTAAMTGACAGTATTACATAGGATACATCCTCTTTGTGTATCTGTATTAGTTCAGTGCTCAGGGAGAAGGTCATATGGTTTGGGGGACTATGCAAAGGCAGAACTCCTGTAACCGTTAAGTCAGTCATCGGGGGCAGCTTAATGATGATGAATTGTGGAAAAAGTTCGGCTGAACCTCTGAAGGCAGCAGCTTGGAGCAGAACAGCCACACCTGCATTTCACACACGCTTTCCTGAGTATAAAGCACACGCTTTTCTGAGACTAAGACCTTGTTGAAAGCCTTTCTGAAGAAGGGGGTTTGTTCTAGGCCTACATGGAGTCAGCAAGAAACCACACCTGCCATTTTGAACAACATACACAATAACCTGCCTTTCACTACATCCCCCAACCACAGAAGAGTTCAAATTGCTTTTCATTACTGTACATTTCATAAGCTGAACTTTATTGACACACTTACCTGCATTGCATAACTGGTCATTGAACCAGGATGAAAGGAGGTAGAATACTAACATAAAATATGTTAAAGATCGTCCAGTCACATCTGTGTGTTTACCAAACATTTCCCTTTTTTGGACATGACCTCGCTTCTCGCAGGTCACTCCTTGTCACGCACTTTACTTTCCTGTTTCCGTCTCTTTCCTGCGGATGGCGAGAGGCTAACTCTGTCAGCTAGACTTAGTCCAACCAGGCAGAAATCAAGTTGTGTTCCTTCTCATCCCAACTCCCCCAGGCTGTCACTGACCCTCTGGTCCCCAATATGTGTCACACAGCCTTCTCATTCTACCCATGTCCATTCACTTGGGTGGGGGTAATTGAGTGCATTGCATATGTTGGCGGTTTATACTAACACATTTGGAAGGATTTTCACACACACACACACACACACACACTTCTGCTCTGCAAAGCTTTGATTGTTGCTCTGCTGGTAGCACATCATGCTACCAGAGGACATGACGACTAATTCATAACAGCTTTCACTGTGCTTGACAGACAAATAATTTCTTCCAGGGTAGGTTCATGCCCTGCCCTTGTGTAGATGCAAGTAAGTGCAATGAGAATGCAATTAAACATAATGCTGACAAAGCTCTGAATCCATAGGCTATAGATTCAAAAGTAATGAATACTCTTTGCTAAAGGCCACTAAAGCTGCTGTTTTAATGGTCTACGCGCAGAGAAATTAATGGACCTTTCAGCAATGTTTTTTATCAACTTGCTTAATGGCTAACTAGCCTGCTTAATCATTTTCATTCTGTCCTGCAAATGCAGCATTAGATAAAGCACTTATCTTTCACATAGCAGCTTCTTCTCTTGCACAACATCGTCAACTTCTCATGCAAGCAGCTTTACATAGCTTCCCACTTATGCACATTTTGTCCCCCCCAGGCTGTTTGTAGTAGATCAGAGGGTATTGATCGTCTCTAAAGCCTTTTACAGCCTAGTACTCTAGTTCTGGGGGTTCTAATGACTTGAAACATAGGCACTAGGCAACTGTGAAAGAGCATTGCCACATCTCACAACAAGCTGCTGGGAAGATTTTATTATCATCTATTTAGCAAGAGAGACCTGGCCAAAATAGTAGCACAAACAATTTCAAACATTTACAACATAAAACACAAAGCACTCCAGTTTTAAAACCTCAGTTTACACACATTGAACAGGCATATTAGTTTATGGAGAAGTGGTTCAACACCTGTATGTATTGTCCCATCAAGTGAAATGGGTTGTTTTACAGGGTCCGCCATAGTGCGGCTTTGTAAAATCGAACAAAAATAATTTGAGACGATTTCCTGTACTTTAAGTCCTTTTTGTAGCTCGTTCCAAGTAGAAGGGGACAGAGTACTGGGAAAAAATGTTTTTACCAAGCTCGGGCCTTACGCCGTATGTCCACCAGATGCGCATGAGCTTTGCCGAATGTTGTTTTTGCCAGCATTTTCCATACTTGACACACATGTGCTTCGCAAGCCTGCAGAATGGTTTACAGCATGGAGAAGGTAATTTTGCTACCGGCGCCTCCATGCTAAAAATGCTGCAGGGAGACACATTGCCAATACGATTGGATTACCTGGTCAGTTGAATGGGAAATAATTAGCTGGAAAGTGGGAGCTAGGTGCTGTTCATTTTTTTGGATAAGCTATACAGGAAAGTGGTTAGCTTTGTCGTTAGCTTGACTGTTTATGAACTTCTGCTTGTACCACCGCACGGTAAAGCAACGCATGAGTTGAAAATATTGAATGCATGCAGTACACAGAACGCACCAAAGTCTAGTGCGGCATCCCCAACGCAGCGTTGCAGACTGCTCCATTGACAATGAATGACTTCCGCCGGACCGCGAAGAGTTTGACGCGTCTGGTGGACATGCAGTCCTGTGAGCGTAGGCGATAATTGTCAGTAGCCTGCTGGACAATCTAGGTACTCTGGTAAAATGGGAGCCTTCCATTAAGATCTGTGAGAAGTGGTAAATAATGTATAGGGGACGTGATGTCCGTAGCCTGTGTCTGGTTATTGTTGCGATTAATCTTCTCTGCTGGAGCCAAAATGAGTGGGAAGACCTTCAGGCACCGCAGAGATAAAAAAATATTGTGCGAGATGCCCCCGGTGATGATGAACTTACTCTCCTGAGTCTTGCTTTTGAACCCGGATCAACAGGACATGGATCTGACACTTCTGACTCACGTTCAGAGTATTTCCAAGAGACTGCTCAAACAGAATCCTGATTGACTGTTAATTTGCTTCCTCTTCCTGTTTCAGAACGGTATTGCTTCCTACTGAAAACAGCACAGATTAATTTTAAATGTAGTGTAGGTTGTAGGAGGGGAAATGGGCTTGGCTCAGATTCAAGCATCTATAGTGTTTTGTTGGCCTTTGACCTCTTAGCTCAAAACGTGAAGCTCAAATCACTGTGTTCAATATGTTAGTTTTAGTAATGAGAAAGTTCATTCATTTTTTGTCCTTTGATTCATTACCCAACTATTTGTTTAAATTGCAGAGGGGTGGTGTGTTCCTATAGTCTCATCTGTGTTTATGTGGTGATGACAGTGAGTTAACTGGAATATTGAGTGGCGATTTAGTGTTAGGCATACCATTAGCCTAGACAAGGAGTGTTGAACTGTCTATCTAGGCCATAGGCTGATCTGAAGCAGTGTTGGTGTTTTTGACTGATGGGCTGATGTCACTTCTGTAGAACTTCAGTGCTTCAACATGATGGCACCACATGTGGAGGTTCCTCTAGTGAAATGCAGGAAACAGTCTGATTGTGGTAAACATACAATGGAGTCAAGATGTCACACATGGAATGTAAAATGCATGTTTATGTCTGAGAGACGCAATTGAAACTTAAAAAAAAATTGAAAGTGATGGCAAGCTCCGAACAAACTCCCCATATGGTACGCAGCACTGCATAATCCTAACCCACAACATCCTCCATGGATTTGTACAGTCTGCTTTAATTCTGGATAGCCTTTTTTGATTGTCATCCTCATGCATTGAAAAGAGAGAGGCCTCCATAACAATTAGGCCAAACCTCCAGATTGAGCATTGGTTCGCCTCACCAGCTACCAGCCCTCGCAGTGGGCTCTGAGGGAAGAGAGCGGTGCGATCAGAGAAAGAGCTGGAGAACGTGCAAGCTGAGAGGGCTCTGTGGGTGTAATTTTTCTGGTGGTACGCTGTTCATTTGAGACTAATCGTTTCGGGAATGGAATATTTCCCTACTGATAAAGTAGGTCAGTGCTATAATACCCAATGGATAAACTCAGAGGGGGGGGAGATGGCAGTTTGACCCTTAAGCCGAGAGAGGTGGAAAACCAGTTATAAAACAAGGAAAAAGAGCTGCTGTGGCAGGGCAGGGGAAATTGACGAGACATAGCTGAGGCTTGGTGCACCATGCTTGGAGGGAGATGTGGTACATCGTACCCCGGAATCTGACTCCAGGTAACAACCTGTCCAAAGAGTGTCAGAAGACACCGGGTCTGACCCCGCTGCAGTTTGCCATCAGATCTCCTGAAACCCGATTTTAATGATGCCTGAAATCACTGTTTTATTTGCTTTTGTGAGGTCTCTTAAGAACTTGGAAGGGTGGGCAAAGGATTTAGTGACACTGCCTTGAGCTACTCTGGGCAATGAGATTGCAGGTCTAGACTGAACTCTTTGTGTTATTTTGGGTGACGGGGTGGCCTAGCTATGCTGTAACTGCAGTCCCGGATAGGGCTGTTGCAGTGACTGTATTATCGCCACAGTCATGACTGCAGCAAAATTCCACATGACCGTTGAGTCAAGGTAATCTCCTGTTATGTAGTCTGGACATGTGCTGGTAGTACCCAACTCGCAAACTACCATCAGGTCCTAATGGCCTGGTACTCAGGGTTCTATTGTCCCTCCATCAGGTCCTAATGGTCTGGTACTCAGGGTTCTATTGTCTCTCCATCAGGTCCTAATGGCCTGGTACTCAGGGTTCTCCATCAGGTCCTAATGGCCTGGTACTCAGGGTTCTATTGTCCCTCCATCAGGTCCTAATGGCCTGGTACTCAGGGTTCTATTGTCCCTCTAACCACTCTGACATCAATGCAAATGAAATCGAAAATCACATCAAACACTGGTCATCAAAACAGTATCATGCTTTTAAAACTCACCTCTCTGTCATGATCAATTTGAAGAAAGAAGTTCAACAGCAGGTTGAAACTGAGTGTAAAACATGGTTGTTGTGTAGATTGTTTGAAATCCATATACATATTTGAGCTTATGCATACGCTTATAAGCCCAAGCCCCCCCACCCAATTTTTTTATTTTATTAAAATGATTGCCGTTATACAATACATAGCCTTTCACTTATTACGCATGGCAGCAAAACATAAACCAAAACTGATTTAAGATGTATTTGGTACATAATTGATCTAACCTATACTCCAAAAGTAAATCGTTTTTAGTCATTGCCTTTGTGTGTACTGTATTATTATGCATACTGGATGGACTTATGCTATCCTCCAAAATGTCTATCCACGAGTCTGGGAGAGAACTTAGAGCCCTAGGCGATGCAGTTGGTTCATTGATTATGCAGGGCGATTTTGAATAGCCTAGTAATAGGGATGTTAAATATTTTCATAATTAATTGGGTGACATTAACTTTAGCTATACAGAACATCTCACCACCATCTGTTTCCATCTCCTCCTCGCTCTCTTTTATTCCTTTCTCCAGCGTGCAGAGGGGCTGTCGACAGTTTAGTGAAATGTATGTTTCGTTGCGAGAAAAAAAAGAAGATTACTATTGATGTTCCCGAACAGATTTCACTTGGTTTCCCAAATGAAGCACTGGGTAGCTGCAGGAACAAGGTTGGAGAGCCCATGGCATACAGAGTACTGGGTCGCTGCAGGAACAAGGTTGGAGAGCCCCTGGCATACAGAGTACTGGGTAGCGTGAGAAACATGGTTGGAGAGCCCATGCATACAGAACGGTAGATGCAGGACAAGGTTGGAGAGCCCATGGCATACAGAGTACTGGTCGCTGCAGGAACAGGTTGGAGAGCCCATGGCATACAGAGTACTGGGTAGATGCAGGAACAAGTTGGAGAGCCCATGGCATACAGAGTACTGGGTCGCTGCAGGACAAGGTTGGAGACCCCTGGCATACAGAGTACTGGTAGCTGCAGAAACAGGTTGGAGAGCCCATGCATAACAGAGTACTGGGTAATGCAGGAACAAGGTTGGAGAGCCATGGCATACAGAGTACTGGGTCGCTGCAGGAACAGGTTGGAGCCATGGCATACAGAGTACTGGGCCAGAACAGGGTTGAGAGAGCCCATGGCATACAGAGTACTGGGTGCTGCAGGAACAAGTTGAGAGCCCATGGCATACAGAGTACTGGGCCGCAGGAACAGGTTGGAGAGCCCATGGCATACAGAGTACTGGGTCGCTGCAGGAACAAGGTTGGAGACCATGGCATACAGAGACTGGCAGGAACAGGTTGGAGAGCCATGGCATACAGAGTACTGGGTCGCTGCAGGAACAAGGTTGGAGAGCCCATGGCATACAGAGTACTGGCAGAACAAGGTTGGGAGAGCCCATGGCATACAGAGTACTGGGTCGCTGCAGGAACAAGTTGGAGAGCCCATGGCATACAGAGTACTGGGCAAAACAGGGTTGGAGAGCCCATGGCATACAGAGTACTGGGTGCTGCAGGAACAAGGTTGGAGAGCCCATGGCATACAGAGTACTGGGGCAGGAACAAGGTTGAGAGCCCATGGCATACAGAGTACTGGGTCGCTGCGAGAACAAGGTTGGAGAGCCCATGGCATACAGAGTACTGGGCAGGAACAGGGTTGGAGAGCCCATGGCATACAGGATACTGGGTCGCTGCAGGAACAAGGTTGGAGAGCCCATGGCATACAGAGTACTGGGCGCAGGAACAAGGGGAGAGCCCATGGCATACAGAGTACTGGGCAGGAACAGGTTGGAGAGCCCATGGCATACAGAGTACGGTAGCTGCAGGAACAGGTGGAGAGCCCTGTGCATACAGAGTACTGGGTAGCTGCAGAACAAGTTGGAGAGCCCTGGCATACAGAGTACTGGTCGCTGCAGGAACAAGGTTGGAGAGCCCATGGCATACAGAGTACTTGGGCAGGAACAGGGTGGAGAGCCCATGGCATACAGAGTACTGGGTGCTGCAGGAACAAGTTGGAGAGCCCATGGCATACAGAGTACTGGCAGGAACAGGGTTGGAGAGCCCATGGCATACAGAGTACGGGTGCGCAGGAACAAGGTTGGAGAGCCCATGGCATACAGAGTACTGGGTCGCTGCAGGAACAAGGTTGGAGAGCCCATGGCATACAGAGTACTGGGCAGGAACAGGGTTGGAGAGCCCATGGCATACAGAGTACTGGGTCGCTGCAGGAACAAGGTTGGAGAGCCCATGGCATACAGAGTACTGGGTCGCTGCAGAACAAGGTTGGAGAGCCCATGGCATACAGAGTACTGGGCAGGAACAGGGTTGGAGAGCCCATGCATACAGAGTACTGGTAGCTGCAGGAACAGGGTGGAGAGCCCTGGCATACAGAGTACTGGGTAGCTGCAGGAACAAGGTTGGAGAGCCCGTGGCATACAGAGTACTGGTGCTGCAGAACAAGGTTGGAGAGCCCATGGCATACAGAGTACTGGGCAGGAACAGGTTGGAGAGCCCATGGCATACAGAGTACTGGGTCGCTGCAGGAACAAGGTTGGAGAGCCCATGGCATACAGAGTACTGGCAGGAACAGGGTTGGAGAGCCCATGGCATACAGAGTACTGGTCGCTGCAGGAACAGGTTGGAGAGCCATGGCATACGAGTACTGGGTCGCTGCAGGAACAAGGTTGGAGAGCCATGGCATACAGAGTACTGGCAGCAACAGGGTTGGAGAGCCCATGGCATACAGAGTACTGGGTAGCTGCAGGAACAAGGTTGGAGAGCCCGTGCATACAGAGTACTGGGTCGCGCAGGAACAAGGTTGGAGAGCCCATGGCATACAGAGTACGGGGCAGGAACAGGGTTGGAGAGGCCATGGCATACAGAGTACTGGGTAGCTGCAGGAACAAGTTGGAGAGCCCATGGCATACAGAGTACTGGCAGGAACAGGGTTGGAGAAGCCCATGGCATACAGAGTACTGGGTCGCTGCAGGAACAAGGTTGGAGAGCCCATGGCATACAGAGTACTGGGTCGCTGCAGGAACAAGGTTGGAGAGCCCATGGCATACAGAGTACTGGGCAGGAACAGGTTGGAGAGCCATGGCATACAGAGTACTGGGGAGCTGCAGGAACAAGGTTGGAGGCCCGGCATACAGAGACTGGGTAGCTGCAGGAACAAGTTGGAGAGCCGTGCATACAGAGTACTGGGTGCTGCAGGAACAAGGTGGGAGAGCCCATGGCATACAGAGTACTGGGCAGGAACAGGTGTGAGAGCCCATGGCATACAGAGTACTGGGTGCGCTGCAGGAACAAGTTGGAGAGCCCATGGCATACAGAGTACTGGGCAGGAACAGGGTTGGAGAGCCCATGGCATACAGAGTACGGGTCGCTGGCAGGAACAAGTTGAGAGCCCATGGCATACAGAGTACTGGGGCGCTGCAGGAACAGGTTGGAGAGCCCATGGCATACAGTAGGCTGGCAGGAACAGGGTTGGAGAGCCATGGCATACAGAGTACTGGGTCGCTGCAGGAACAGGTTGGAGAGCCCATGGCATACAGAGTACTGGTCGCTGCAGGAACAAGTTGGAGAGCCCATGGCATACAGAGTACTGGGTGCTGCAGGAACAAGGTTGGAGAGCCCATGAGCAACAGAGTACGGGGCAGGAACAGGTTGGAGACCATGGCATACAGAGTACGGGTAGCTGCAGAACAAGTTGGAGAGCCCGGGCATACAGAGTACTGGGTCGCTGCAGGAAGCAAGCGTTGGAGAGCCCATGGCATACAGAGTACTGGGCAGGAACAGGGTTGGAGAGGCCATGGCATACAGAGTACTGGGTAGCTGCAGGAACAAGGTTGGAGAGCCCATGGCATACAGAGTACTGGGTAGCTGCAGGAACAAGGTTGGAGAGCCCATGGCATACAGAGTACTGGGTCGCTGCAGGAACAAGGTTGGAGAGCCCATGGAATACAGAGTTTGGCCGGAATATCACCTGTCACGCAGCGAAAGCATGCTCCTCAAACAGTGGTTAATGCCTGGAGTGAAATAAGTGTTTTTATATTCATTTGTCAGCTTGTTCATATTAGGCACATGGTCTGCTATAAAACCGAAGGAGCCTGACAGGCATTTTTTTTTTAACGGACCTGCGAGAAAGCACGGCCTCCATTTGCTATTCGAGGGCATACAGATTAGAGGTCGACCGATTTTTAATCGGCATGGGTGATTTAATTAGGGCTGATTTCAAGTTTTCATAACAATCGGTAATCGGCCTTTTTGGATGTCGATTATGGCCGATTACATTGCAATCCACGAGGAGACTGCGTGGCAGGCTGACCACCTGTTATGCGAGTGCAGCATCAAAATTACCTTGTGGCTGCAAGGAGCCAAGGTGTAAGTTGCTAGCTAGCATAAAACTTATCTTTATATAAAGCAATTAATCTTCACAATCACTAGTTAACTACACATGGTTGATGATATTACTTGGTTAACTAGCTTGTCCTGCGTTGCATATAATCAATGCGGTGCCTGTTCATTTACCATCGAATCACAGCCTACTTCAACTTCGCCAAACGGGTGATGATTTAAGAAAATCACATTTGTGCAAAAAAGCACAATCGTTGCACCAATGTACCTAACCATRAACATCAATGCCTTTCTTAAAATCAATACACAGAAGTATGTTTAAAAAAAAAAAAAAAAACTACATATTTAGTTAAAATGAATGCATGTTAGGAGGCAATATTAACTAGGGAAATTGTCACTTGCGTTCTGTGCAAGCAGAGTCAGGGCATATGCAGCAGTTTGGGCTGCCTGGCTCGTTGCCAACTGTGTGAAGACCATTTATTCCTAACAAAGATCGTAATTCATTTGCCAGAATTTTACATAATTATGACATAACATTGAAGGTTGTGGAATGTAACAGCAATATTTAGACTTAGGGTTGCCACCCGTTCGATAAAATACGGAATGGTTCTGTATTTAACTGGAAGAATAAACGTTTTGTTTTCAAAATGATAGTTTCCGGATTTTACCATATTAATGACCAAAGGCTCGTATTTCTGTGTGTTTTATTATAATTAATAACTGTAGAAAATAGTCAAATGAAGAAAAACCCTTGAATGAGTAGGCGTTCTAAAACTTTTGACCGGTTGTGTATATTCTTCTTACTATAAAATAATGGTATGAGACTTATAAGCATATCTTGTCTGCTAAATGAACAAGCCTACAGCCTATGGCATGGTACATAACCAGATAACATACAGTAGGCCTACTCATATTCTATTCTTCTGAAATACATTTTCTTTATATCATAATGTTTCTTTAGACCTGACGAAAATAAATACATTTATTTTGATGGTGTATATTCAATTGACGTATTAGATTTTTTTWAAATGTAGATGTTGCAAAGGTGCACATCAGAGTCTTGTATGCATGGAGGCCTGGAGATAATTAACAAATACGTTTAGTAACGGTCAATTACCGTGAGACCAGTCTTTTCCATGACAATACCCGTCTGACAAAATTTTATGACCCTAGTCCCGGACTGAGTCATCCATATGCTTGGTAGAGAATGCCAACATGGACTAACCTTCTGGGTCACCATAGTTGCAAATACTATGCTATTCCACCATAGATGTGTTCTAATTGGATACATGCTGGTGAGGGGATGGACGGTCTCTACACCATGCAAACCATAAAAAGACTGAAATGTCAAGACCGGCATTGTCTGCAAATGGCAGTGCACTGTCTCTTTATGACTTCAGCATGTGTATGAAGGCTCCATTCTCCATTTGACAATAAAAGTCCATATGTTCCATTCAGTCAGCATATATAGTATTCTGCCATGGACTGTCAATTCATAAATAACATTGCTGTAAAATAGTAATTCAAGTTGTATAATAGGTCACACAAGTGGTTACATGAACATGTCAGAGGACTTATCACAACTGCATGCACTAGGATTTCTACTAGATAGCACAACCACAAAGTCAAATGTTCATTTAAGGGTACGGTTAGGCGTAAGGTTATCAGTGTGGTTACGGTTAAGAGTTAAATCACATTTTTAAGCATATCAATTGTATAAATAGGCAGGGTTTATAACTTTGGTTTATGGTAACTAGTGACGACAATGTACTAGGCTACATACACGACTAGTGAGTGTTTTTCTTGACCCAATCTCTCAGCCGGAATGAGCTCTTAGGCCAGGCCCCCTAGAGACAACTTGTCTACACTGCCGTCGTTCAACCCAGTGGGACATCTACTGTGTCAGCCCACCCACACCTGTCGAGTCCTGCACGGAGTCCTGCACAATTCAGTTTTTTGAAGCCGCACCCACCCCACGCCTGTAACATCAATTCTGAGCCTCACCCGACATCACGATAGATTGTTCTTCACAACCCGACCCACCCACATAGAACTGTTCCGAGAGCCCATCCGTGACCTGACAAATAACATACGTTTATGTAATTGTTTTTATGACTCCAGAGTAGTACAGTCGTGGCCAAAAGTTTTGAGAATGACACGTTCATTTCCACAAAGTTTGCTGCTTCAGTGTCTTTAGATATTTTTGTCAGATGTTACTATGGAATACTGAAGTATAATTACAAGCATTTCATAAGTGTCAAAGGCTTTTATGGACAATTACACGAAGTTGATGCAGAGTCAATATTTGCGGTGTTGACCCTTCTTTTTCAAGACCTCTGCAATCCGCCCTGGCATGCTGTCAATTAACTTCTGGGCCACATCCTGACTGATGGCAGCCCATTCTTGCATAATCAATGCTTGGAGTTTGTCAGAATTTGTGGGTTTTTGTTTGTCCACCCGCCTATTGAGGATTGACCAGAAGTTCTCAATGGGATTATGGTCTGGGGAGTTTGCTGGCCATGGACCCAAAATATCGATGTTTTGTTCCCCGAGCCACTTAGTTATCACTTTTGCCTTATGGCAAGGTGCTCCATCATGCAGGAAAAGGCATTGTTCGTCACCAAACTGTTCCTGGATGGTTGGGAGAAGTTGCTCTCGGAGGATGTGTTGGTACCTCGTTTATCATGGCTGTGTTCTTAGGGCAAAATTGTGAGTGAGCCCACTCCCTTGGCTGAGAAGAATCCCACACCGATGATCGGTCTCAGGATGCTTTACTGTTGGCATGAGCAACAGGATTGAGTATGTGTAGGCAACTTGGCTGCATGGCACTGAGGGTGTAATTAGCGTCCAGATCATATGCTCTCTTGCGCATGAGATATTCCAAATCTAAACGGAAAAGGGATTCATCCACTCATGTTATGGAGAAGAGGACTTGTAACCCCGACACAAGTCCCTTCATGCGAGTCCACGATACCAATAGGTCCATTCTAATGCGAATAGGTCATGTTCTGGTCCCTAAAGTCGTTTTTTACCTGGAGACGAAATCCTCTATCTTCTGCTGCCTCTTGTGCTTGACCCAGGTCTATCCTCACAAAAAGCCTAGTTACGACCATCAGCTGTGGCATACGCAGGAATGCACTCACCCCTGCCTGCTGCCATCATCTGAGGTCAAGGCTTCTGTATCTCTCAGGTGACGGCCGATCCCGCACGTGAACCCTTTAAGGAGACGGTCCTCTGGCGCGATGCTGGACTTTCTTGGGCGCCTGAAGCCTTCTCTTCACAACAATTGAACGCTCTCCTTGAAGTTCTTGATGATCCGATAAAATTGGTCGTGATTAGAGCACTGCATACTCCGTTACTGCACGCTAATATCTTGCCGTGAAAGCCTTCTAGTGCAAGATTGTCATTGTGCAAATCGAAGCTTACGTCTTCTTCTACTTGTCCAGGTGGAACCATGATGGATCTATCCGACCAGAGTGATAGGGACAGTGAATTACGCATACACTCATCTCCGTTTTAACGCGTGGTGCAGTACCTGATTACTTCGATATTACTTAATCGGCGGTACTCGACAGCAGTGATACTCACAGCCTGGTCTCATCACAACGCACACTGTGTTAAACGCATTGAAGAGAGGTACTGACTACATTGTTATGGGTCAAGCTGGTTCCTTCTCCTGATGCGAGGGGCTGAATTTGGAATCGCAACGATAGGACAATTGTTATCATTGGAGGATTCTCAAGATATGCGCATTTGTGTGAACTGTGGCTGAGATCACAACTTTCGCGAGCCGCGGACAAGTGAGTAGTACCGAACAGTAAACACAGTTGTCATCTATAGGCCCACAAGGCTCGAGGAGACAGACTTAGATTTCAGAGGACGTGGCTGTCTCTAAGCGATGGGTAGCTTGAGCGGGACTGAGCAGAGGTCGTTCTTCGACTGAAGTTGCATTCATAGCTCTGAGAGTTTGTAAGTACTATCCCTAACGAGTGCTATTTCCAGTTCTAGAAGCCAGCTATAATGGTCTCTCTCGCAATACCAAGCTTTGACACTTTATGAATCCAAGAACATCAGAGTTCAAATCTCCTGCTCTAACAGTATATGTACTACAGACCCGTCCAGGCTAGTCAACGTCCAGTATGCCATGAACAAGTAGCATTATGTAAATGGCCTTAGAATGAGAACACTGGACAGTCCAAGCATCAAAAACATCCATGTAGTCGACAAAGATAACCGCACAAGATCAACTTACATCAAAATTACTTGCATACCGCCCAAACAGATCCACAATCTCATTTGCACTCCACACTGCCCTGTCCACCTGGAGAAAAGGAACACTTATGTGAGAATGCTATTCATTGACTAAAGCTCAGCGTTCAACACCAATAGTAACCCTCAAAGCTCATACTAAGCTAAGGATCCTGGGACTAAACACCTCCTCCTGCAACTGTACCAGGACTTCCTGACGGGCCGCCCCAGGTGGTGAGGGTAGGTAGCAACACATCTGCCACGCTGATCCTCAACACTGGAGCTCCCCAGGGGTGCGTGCTCAGTCCCCTCCTGTACTCCCTGTTCACCCACGACTGCATGGCCAGGCACGACTCCAACACCATCATTAAGTGTGCAAACGACACAACAGTGGTAGGCCTGATCACTGACAACGACGACACAGCCCATGGGGAGGAGGTCAGAATAACAACCTATCCCTCAACGTAACCAAGACTAAGGAGATGATTGTGGACTACAGGAAGGAGGACCGAGCACGCCCCCATTCTCATCGACGGGGCTGTAGTGGAGCAGGTTGAGAGCTTCAAGTTCCTTGGCGTCCACATCACCAACAATCTAGAATGGTCCAAACACACCAAGACAGTTGTGAAGAGGGCACGACAAAGCTTATTCACCCTCAGGAAACTAAAAAGATTTGGCATGGGTCCTGAGATCCTCAAAAGGTTCTTCAGCTGCAACATCGAGAGCATCCTGACTGGTTGCATCACTGCCTGGTACGGCAATTGCTCGGCCTCCGACCGCGAGGCACTACAAAGGGTAGTGCGTACGGCCCAGTACATCACTGGGGCTAAGCTGCCTGCCATCCAGGACCCCTACACCAGGCGGTGTCAGAGGAAGGCCGTAAAAATTGTCAAAGACCCCAGCCACCCCATTCATAGACTGTTCTCTCTACTACCGCATGGCAAGCCGTACCGGAGTGCCAAGTCTAGGACAAAAAGGCTTCTCAACAGTTTTTACCCCCAAGCCATAAGACTCCTGAACACGTAATCAAATGGCTACTCGGACTATTTGCGTTGTGTGCCCAACCCCACCAACCCCTCTTTTACGCTGCTGCTACTCTCTGTTTATCATACATGTATAGTCACTTTAATTATACATTCATGTACATACTACCTCAATTGGCCCGAACAAACAGTGCTCCCACACATTGGCTAACCGGGCTATCTGCATTGTGTTATTTTTCACTGTCTTTTTGCTGTTGTCTTATTTCTTTACTTACCTATTGTTCACCTAATACCTTTTTTGTACTATTGGTTAGAGCCTGTAAGTAAGCATTTCACTGTCGCACGTGACAAAATGATTTGATGATTTGATTTTACATTCAATATTGTTTAGATGGTCAAATATTTAATTGAAACTTAAAAAATACATTTTCAAAATCGAATAGTCTATAGGCTGCAAAAATAGCTTACGTTAATTTAGTAGGCTAATAGCTACTCAAAGGTTTACCAGCCGCACAGGTTTAAACTTTATATGACCGCTGTATAGTCTAAATGAATGAAAGCCTGAATGAATGTAATAACTGATAATTCAGTAAACTAACACCTGCTTGCACTTCTCCAGGCTGTGTCTCCATCTACCAGGTAGTTGTCCTCCTTGTCCAGGATGACTCCAAAATCCTTCTAAACTGGGGATTTGACGTGCGCAGCATCTGTTTCCACAATGGTGTGTTTCACCATCATAACCTTTTTTCTTTCTTCTGTTAGAAAGCTAGGAATCAAGGAAAATAAGCTTGGCAACACATTGTCATGAGGTGAAGGGAATTTTCCCCTTCAAATGGGCAAATTTAAATGTTTCAGCTCCACACATAGGCCTACCAATGGACTGTTCCCTGTTCCTTTTTCTTGCTGCGTGGCTGGGAGCCTAGGCTGTGTCTGCCTCACTGCTCACAGCCTAATGGAATTCGCAACATAATTCAACACAACTAGCTTCTGGGTTTGTCAAACAAATATTTTGATTTTAAAACAACCTGCAAAATAATTGTTCTGAACCGCGAGCCGGCCCGCAGGTTGAAATCTTATTAATTCCACCTGCCAGCTGATTTTATTTGTTACATTTTTTGGGGGGGTGGTCACCCACGGTTCCCTGTGGTTATCTAACTTGATGCAGGACTCTACTCTACATCTCCTTTTGGAGATATTTGTTATACGACTGGAATGTGATGTGAACACAAGCCCTAGAAGAGGAGGTAGTTTGCTGCTTTGGTCAAAATGGACCAACTGCTTCACTTACGGTCTTTGCTATCGCTGACCTCTGTGCACACTGATAACATAGGCCAAGAAACAAGTTAACCCTTTCCTGCACAGAAAGTGACCCAGTTTGTTTATTTTGTATTCTCTGTTTTGATTTGTCAGTCATAACTTCATGCAGGGCAGAACATTTTCCCACAGTTGGATTTTTTAAATTTCTATTCACAGAGCGCTCATGTAGAGAAATACAGGAACTTTGGATATAACTTTTAATATTATTTTCTTTATTCTTGTTATGAGAATCCAAATTCAGTAGGCCTAGTTTGCGTGAGACAGTGGACCTTTATCACGATCATTGTTCTTGTTTGAAATGTCCTGGACCAGTGCAAACCTAGAATGATATTAGAAGCAGCACAGTGAGAGAGTTATAGAGACATGTTTAGATTTCAGTCTAAAGCTTTCAACATGGGCTAATTCAGCCTGCTCTGAGAACCTGATCACTTTAAGGAACGTAAGCTGGGTGGGGTTCTGGCATATTACCCTTAGGCTACATCATACATTAACCCATGCACAAATACACAAAACAACTCAGTCGATGATCGTCAGACTGCAGAAATGTTTATCAGATTTCTGTGTACTGTGTAATGACATGTGGCAGGGGAAAAGTAACTCAATTCACTTTGTGCTAAACCACAGAAAAAAACATGTCTTGAAAACTGAGAAGAGGAAAGTTATGCCAAGAGACAACAGAAGTTATAAAAGACATCCCCCACCCACATATCAAGCCAAATTGTCTCCCTACGCTGTAATGACTTCCATCTTGTTTGCTGCCACAATTTCGATATCAAAGCGAAAGCTGAATTCAGACTCCTCTATAACTTGGTTTGTTGGAATGAAAAGGATTTTAATGTATTTCATCATACACTCTCCATCATACCTCTTTTTACCCGTCTTTCTCTTCTTTCATGTTGCTGTCAGTTTACTCGGTTCACTTGTGTGGTTGTTTCCACAGTAACCACTTTCCCTCTGAAAATTCCCCATGATTGACAGTGAATAGTGTCCGTCTCCATGGCAACAATAGGCTAACCCTTTCAAAGTCCAGGTTTATTTTCATAGTTTGTCACTGAACTGAAATATAAGGAATGGTGGAGAACTGTCCCATTTAAAAAAAAGAATGTCCCACTACAAAGGTCATGGCCTCATCAGTCACCCCCTATGCCATTTCGATTAGCCAATTCTTCAGAAAGATGACCACATCAATGTGTCCAAGGCTACAAATTGAAAGTCTTGAGTCTTGAAATTGGTGCAGTAGATGTAGATCCATGTCTGTGGGGAAAGTAAAGGCCTGATGTAGCAGGGTCTGCCCTCCTTAATGGCCTCAGCTTGGAATCTGTCCATCTCCATCACCCTGTCACTCCTTAACACACTGTGACCTGACTCTTTCGCCATTACATGTGGCTTGTCTCCCAGAGGCAGTAGTTATCGGCGCATTCGGGAAGCACACTCCTTTAGTGTCTGTCAGTAAACTTTGCATTTAGTCTACACAGTCAGGAGGGCGTCCATGGGTTGAGATATTGGATGATGTACACTGCTCAAAAAAATAAAGGGAACACTAAAATAACACATCCTAGATCTGAATGAATGAAATATTCTTATTAAATACTTTTTTCTTTACATAGTTGAATGTGCTGACAACAAAATCACACAAAAATTATCAATGGAAATCAAATTTATCAACCCATGGAGGTCTGGATTTGGAGTCACACTCAAAATTAAAGTGGAAAACCACACTACAGGCTGATCCAACTTTTGATGTAATGTCCTTAAAACAAGTCAAAATGAGGCTCAGTAGTGTGTGTGGCCTCCACGTACCTGTATGACCTCCCTACAATGCCTGGGCATGCTCCTGATGAGGTGGCGGATGGTCTCCTGAGGGATCTCCTCCCAGACCTGGACTAAAGCATCCGCCAACTCCTGGACAGTCTGTGGTGCAACGTGGCATTGGTGGATGGAGCGAGACATGATGTGCTCAATTGGATTCGGGTCTGGGGAACGGGCGGGCCAGTCCATAGCATCAATGCCTTCCTCTTGCAGGAACTGCTGACACACTCCAGCCACATGAGGTCGAGCATTGTCTTGCATTAGGAGGAACCCAGGGCCAACCGCACCAGCATATGGTCTCACAAGGGGTCTGAGGATCTCATCTCGGTACCTAATGGCAGTCAGGCTACCTCTGGCGAGTACATGGAGGGCTCTGTGGCCCCCCAAAGAAATGCCACCCCACACCATGACTGACCCACCGCCAAACCGGTCATGCTGGAGGATGTTGCAGCAGAACGTTCTCCACGGCGTCTCCAGACTCTGTCACGTCTGTCATATGTGCTCAGTGTGAACCTGTTTTCATCTGTGAAGAGCACAGGGCGCCAGTGGCGAATTTGCCAATCTTGGTGTTCTCTGGCAAATGCCAAATGTCCTGCACGGTGTTGGGCTGTAAGCACAACCCCCACCTGTGGATGTCGGGCCCTCATACCACCCTCATGGAGTCTGTTTCTGACCGTTTGAGCAGACACATGCACATTTGTGGCCTGCTGGAGGTCATTTTGCAGGGCTCTGGCAGTGCTCCTCCTGCTCCTCCTTGCACAAAGGCGGGGGTAGCGGTCCTGCTGCTGGGTTGTTGCCCTCCCACGGCCTCCTCCACGTCTCCTGATGTACTGGCCTGTCTCCTGGTAGCGCCTCCATGCTCTGGACACTACGCTGACAGACACAGCAAACCTTCTTGCCACAGCTCGCATTGATGTGCCATACTACCTGAGCCACTTGTGTGGGTTGTAGACTCCGTCTCATGCTACCACTAGAGTGAAAGCACCGCCAGCATTCAAAAGTGACCAAAACATCAGCCAGGAAGCATAGGAACTGAGAAGTGGTCTGTGGTCACTACCTGCAGAACCACTCCTTTATTGGGGGTGTCTTGCTAATTGCCTATAATTTCCACCTTTTGTCTATTCCATTTGCACAGCAGCATGTGAAATTTATTGTCAATCAGTGTTGCTTCCTAAGTGGACAGTTTGATTTCACAGAAGTGTGATTGACTTGGAATTACATTGTGTTGTTTAAGTGTTCCCTTTATTTTTTTGAGCAGTGTATTTTGTGCTCGGGTTGAACGGTATCCAGACCGTCATACTGTTTTCTGCACCATACCGGCATAAATGTTGTTACCATAAGTGCAAAAAAAAGGCATGTTGTATTTTGAGCCTTAAAATCAAAGAAAATAGGTTTTGTGGTTGGAATTGCAGTATGTATTTAGTTTGAACAATTTAAATGAGCTAGCATGAGACTGGTTTTGTGTAGACAAACTGTTGCTTAGCAACCGGATAACAGCGTGTTCTGTGGAGAGAAAGTAATGTTGTTTGGGATGCTATGGATCAACGTGTATGACAGCATGTTCCAGTTCCCGCCAATATCCAGCAACTAAAAGCTTGACTAAATACCCTCTTTGGCTGTCCTTGGTTCAGATTATCATGAACAGTTTGACAGGAAAAGCACAGAGCAGAAATGCTTACAAATTTCCAAGAAAGTCTTGAAAGCTACGCCGACCTTGCTTCGCAGTGATGGGCTGTGGAGATATGGCCTCATATAAGCCTTGTAAAGCGCTTCACATCCCTAGTGATTTCTCATTAGCTCTGGTAATTGCTGGATTCCTCAATGCGATATGTGTGACCAATCAGACTGAATGGAAGCCAGATTGAATGGGTAGATGAAAAGAGCTCCAGTAACGAATTTGGACATTCATTTTTGTTTCCTAGAGATTTGACATGTCTCTGTCTGCTTTTTCTGGCTAAATGGACTTGCAGTGTAGGGCTTGAGAGACTGCCCCTGAAACCTTTCCACTAGTCATTGCATTTAGATTTCTTTCTTGTGTCAAACCGCTTTGGTCAGTAGTGTAGCCTAGTGCTTTTCAAACAATTAGGCCTACCTTGTTTTACTCCTCGTCGTGATTCCCTTAGTTCTTCATGTCTTACATTTTCAGGCACCTGTCTCTTTCTAAGGCATTGAACTGTTAAACCTTGTCCATTCCCTACAGATGACACCAGCTCACCTTGAATGGATTTCATGTCACAGTAGGTCCTGTGGGTTTCCCTTCACTTTAGCTGGAGCAAAACAGGCAGGGATTATAGGCCTCTCCAGCCTGCTGTGTGTTGTAAATTCAATCGATCAGCAAGCCTTGAATCTGGCCTGCATTGACAGGGATAAACACACGAGTGCTTAGGGCTCAGAATGCTTTATCACCCTCCATTACTGTGTGAGCTCTCCAGAGCAAGGAGAAATACGAGCGGTAGGGACCAGAGATTCAGGTCATCTGTGAGATTTATTCATCTGCCCACTCTGGTGTACTACTACAGATGTAGAATCAAAATTTAACCAATATTGTCGCAGCAAAATAATCCTGCAGCAACAGGATTTTAATGTTTAGTCCATAATGTTGCTGGATTGGTGGTTAGACTATTAGCTGGCCAAAATTTGGCAACATGAAAAGTGGAGTACTGTTATTAATATAGCCTAGTGGTTAGAGCGTTGTAGTATCCCCGAGCTGACAAGGTAAAAATCTGTCGTTCTGCCCCTGAACAAGGCAGTTAACCCACTGTTCCTAGGCCATCATTGAAAATAAGAATTTGTTCTTAACTTTTTAGGGATAGGGGGCAGCATTTTCACTTTGGATGAATAACGTGCCCAGAGTGAACTGCCTCCTACTCTGTCCCAGATGCTAATATATGCATATTATTATTACTATTGGATAGAAAACACTCTGAAGTTTCTAAAACTGTTTGAATTATGTCTGTGAGTATAACAGAACTCATATGGCAGGCAAACTTCCAAACAGGAAGTGGAAATTCTGAGGCTGGTCGATTTAACTCATCGCCTATTGAAATCCCAGTGGAATATGGATCTGTTTGCACTTCCTACACCTTCCACTACATGTCAACAGTCTGTAGAACGTTGAATGAAGCGTCTACTGTGATGTGGGGCCGGATGGGAGCTGTTTCAGTCAGTGGTCTGGCAGATTGCCAGTTCCTGGTCACGCGCATTCCAAATGATATCGTCTTGCATTCCATTACTTCTAGAGACACAAACAAATTCTCCGATGGGAACGTTATTGGATATTTATGATAACAACATCCTGAAGATTGATTCTCTACTTAGTTTGACCAGTTTATTCGACCTGTAATATAACTTTTTGAAGTTTTCGTCGGAGTTCGCCTGGATCTGCGCAAGCGTTTGGACATGTGTACTAAACGTGCTAGCAAAAGTAGCTACTTGGACATAAATAATTGACATTATCGAACAAAACAACAATTTATTGTGGAACTAGGATTCCTGGGAGTGCATTCTGATGAAGATCATCAAAGGTAAGGGAATATTTATGATGTAATTTCGTATTTCTGTTGACTCCAACATGGCAGAGAAATGTTTTTTATATCTGAGCGCCGTCTCAGATTTATTGCATGGTATGCTTTTTCCGTAAAGTTTTTTTGAAATCTGACACAGCGGTTGCATTAAGAACAAGTGTATCTTTAATTCTATGTAAAACATGTATCTTTCATCAAAGTGTATGATGAGTATTTCTGTTATTAGATGTGGCTCTCTGCAATTTCTCCGGATATTTTGGAGGCATTTCTGAACATGGCGCCAATGTAAACTAAGATTGTTGGATATAAATATGCACATTATCGAACAAAACATACATGTATTGTGTAACATGAAGTCCTATGAGTGTCATCTGATGAAGATCATCAAAGGTTAGTGATTAATTTGATCTCTTTCTGCTTTTTGTGACTCCTATCTTTGGCTGGGAAAATGGCTGTGTGTTTTTTGGACTTGGCGGTGATCTTACATAATCATATGTTGTGTTTTCGCTGTAAAACATGTTTTAAATTGGACACGATGGGTAGATTAACAAGATGTTTATCTTTCATTTGCTGTATTGGACTTGTTAATGTGTGAAAGTTACATATTTCAAAAAAATATTTTTGAATTTCCCACACTGCCTTTTCAGCGGAATGTTGTCAGGGGTTCCGCTAGCGGAACGCATGTCCTAGAAAGGACATTTGTTCTTAACTGACTTGCCTAGTTAAATAAAGGTTAAAAAAATAAATAATTAAAAGTGAGTGTTTTCGGTGAATTTGTGTATATCAAGAAGCTCATCTGCATTTCCTGCTGTGCAGAGAAATTATCAGTAACAAAAGAGTGATCAAATTAAAATCATACATCAGTAGTGATAATAGCCTATCCCAAAACAATAACAGTCTAAGCTTAGTGTGGCCTCTGGTTGTCTGTATTTTTTTGATGGTGTGCTGAGAACTAAAGCTCACTTTTTAATATAACACAATTGATTTTGACTTTGTTTGATCCAATTATCTGTTCAGCTATGTGAAAAGCAGACCGCCTTCCTATAGTTATTTTGAGCCTCATGGTTTTGTATGGGCTGTCTGTTGGACCCTGGATAAGTGGGATGAATCGGTTTGGTGTCTATTGTTATTTTCCCTCCGCCAAACAAGCCGCACATAAATAGTGCATACATTCTGTTCCTTTCTGGTACTCCACCATGACAACACAACAGCAATTTGACCTTTCTGTTTCTCTCCAAGGCTGTGCAGATTAGGTCTCAGATAATGCAGGGATCTATACTGTTTAACCTCTCTTGTAGCGTCCCACCTGGCCAACATCCGGTGAAGTTGCAGAGCGCCAAATTCAAAATACAGAAATAGTCATAATAAACTTTCATAAAAATACAAGTGTTATACATCGGTTTAAAGATTAACTTCTTGTTAATCCAGCCGCTTTGTCAGATTTCAAAAAGGCTTATGGTGAAAGCATACCATGCGATTATCTGAGGACAGCGCCCTGCTTACAAAAGCATACAAACATTTTACAACCAAGTAAAGGAATTACAAAAGTCAGAAATGGTGATAAAATTAATCACTTACCTTTGAAGATCTTCTTCTGGTTGCAGTCACGAGTCCCAGCTATACAATAAATGTTTGTTTTGTTCAATAAAGTCCCTCTTTATATCCCAAAAACTTTTGTTGGTGCGTTTTGTTCAGTAATCCACTGGCTCAAAGGCGGTCAAAACATGCAGACGGAATACATCCTAATACTACCGGTAAAGTTTGTCGAAACATGTCAAACAATGTTTATAATTAATCCTCAGGTTGTCTATTAGATACTCTATAGGCATTCAAATGAAAACTACCCACATCAAAAAAATCCACTTCCTAGATTTTCCTCTGATATTTGCCTGCCATATCAGTTCTGTTATACTCAGACATTATTTTAACAGTTTTGGAGACTTTTGAGTTTTCTATCCAATACTACCATGCATATGCATATCCTAGCTTCTGGGCCTGAGTAACAGGCAGTTTACTTTGGGCTTGTTTGTCATCCAAACGTCAAAATACTGCCCCCTACCCAAGAGAGGTTAACAAACCCAGGAGGCATCAAGAGCAGAAAGGAACAATCACTCTGCTCATCCTAGCCTGGGTTAACCCTCCCACAGAGGGGCAGGTTAGTGTCCACAGGTATCTGTACCATCCATATGATGACAGCAAAAAGACATTCAAACTGTAGTTTCATTCCATCTTGCTTAGCGGTTTCCATCATTAAAAGCAGACAATGGCACTGGATTAATGGACACACTATTGGACTGCTATGGTCAGAGTGAATGACTCTTAGTTCCACTCTGGCCTTCTATACTGCAGGGTCATGGTGGTGATGGGCTATATATCAAGCTCCAGCTCTAGCAGGGCTCAAACTTGGCTCTGAGGATTTGGCCTGGTAATGGATTACATCGTCAGGCAGGGCAGGAGCAGGCCTCTGGAGTACATCTTCCTCACTGTAATCTCTCCTCACAGGGACAGCTGTGCTCAGAACGACATGATCTCTCAACAGACAGAGGTGGAGGGGGATCCACTGGGTCTGTACTACCTCATGGGAATGAGAGCTTCATCATGTAGTGGGTTGTATGCTTTCATAGTCAGTCTCTTTGCAACTCCATTTGCTACACCATCTCCAGTGCACTTAATCGTGGGTCTCCCTCTCCCTCTCTCCCAGACTATGTCAGAGAGGGTGATGATGTCAGTGAGTTGGTATGCTCACCCTTGGTTGAGCTGTAGAAAGAGTCTCACTATGACCTGCCTCTGGTCTGTAACTCTGCTATACCCTCTGCTCTACCAGCATGTGACTGTGGAAGAGTCCGTGCTCAGACACACACACACACACACACACACACAGACAATTTCCAGGCACACAGCAGATCACATTTAGTCCATCTCTGGCAGAACAGGAACCATGGGATATTAGCCCAGCCAGCCCTGCTATTATCCCATCATTGTGCAGAGTAGACCCTAGCTGATGTCCCAGACAACAGAACAGAGGACACTACCACCATGTTTCATCCACACGGCTTTACTTTTACCCTCACTTTCTGTGGGAACTCATTTTCTCTGTTGCTCTGGGAACTTGGTGAAACAGGAGCTACTTTCGCTGTTACTTGATCACTTTTTATACCAGGTCCAGATTTGGTGTGTTAGCCAGCTGGCGACAGCAACTGCTGGCCAGTCGTGGTATTAATAAAGCTTACAGGATGTAGTGTCCTCCAGCTGGCCTGGCAGCAGCCTTACTGAGGGATGGGAACTTGGGAAGGGGGTGGGCATTGACCAGGGTGTGCCCTGGGGGCAGGCCAGCAAGCCAGGCACATGCAGCCATCTGATGCAGCCACCCAGAAAAGACAGCCAGTGGATTGGAAGACTCTGTCAGGCACACCCCCAATCTGCCAATCAATACCCACCTCTCACATCTTGGCCAAAATTCTTGAAGTTTTGGCTGCATTAATTTATGCTAGTTGACGTGAGATGGTTACTATTTTACCAGCCAGTGTTTGAACATTGTTGGATCCTTAGCTTCAGCTTTGGACTCCCATCCTCCACTCAAGCACCAAAGAATGGTAGGCTTATAATAGTGTGGCCAGGTTGGTAGGAGTGCTGGCTTCCACCTTCTGACCCTGGCTGTCACCCTGGTTCTGTAGCACCGTGGATATGGCCAGGCTCCCAAGGTGTTGCCATCTGGAGAATGGTGATGGAACAGGCCTGCCATAACTCTGCTGGATAGTCAACCACCAATGCTCCCTGATTCACAATATTTTTGCATACCTAGTACGGTTTTGCCAACATGGCCATACTCATAATCGTATCTGTAAATGCACAGTTTATAGTCGGATCAGATGATATTGGTGATCGGAGAAAGAAAAGTTTTTTAATATGCCTAAGTAGATGTGGGCAAAATACCTCCCTGCACGTTCTCACTGCAAATTAGGTGTGTGTGTGTGTGTGTGTGTGTGTGTGTGTGTGTGTGTGTGTCCCTCAACTTGCAGCAGGCAGACAAGTTTGCTGTCACTCAGCGTTTTCATTATTTGTACTTTTTTTTTATTTATTTTTTTACTTGCCCCGCTTGTAAGATATTTTCCACATTTATAGCTTGATAACAAACGTCCTTACTGTGTGATTTATCATAGTAGCAGGCAGCAGCAATCTATATTATCAGACCAAAAACATTGAGGAAAAGTGATCGGGTGAAATTATGGAGAAATACAACTTCACTCTATCCAATCAGAGCAATCAATCAAATGTATTTATAAAGCCCTTCTTACATCAGCTGATGTCACAAAGTGCTGTACAGAAACCCAGCCTAAAACCCCAAACAGCAAACAATGAACCTAGGAAGAAACCTAGAGAGGAACCAGGCTATGAGGGGTGGCCAGTCCTCTCCTGGCTGTGCCGGGTGGAGATTATAACAGAACATGGCCAAGAATTTCAAATGTTCATAGATGACCAGTAGGGTCAATTAATAATCAGTGGTTGTCGAGGGTGCAACAGGTCGGCACCTCAGGAGTAAATGTCAGTTGGCTTTTCATAGCCGATCATTGAGAGTATCTCTACCGCTCCTGCGGTCTCTAGAGAGTTGAAACGGCAGGTCTGGTACAAGGTAGCACGTCCGGTGAACAGGTCAGGGTTCCATAGCCGCAGGTAGAACAGTTGAAACTGGAGCAGCAGCACGGCCAGGTGGACAGGGGACAGCAAGTAGTCATCAGGCCAGGTAGTCCTGAGGCATGGTCCTAGGGCTCAGGTCCTCCGAGAGTAAGAAAGAAAGAGAGAAAGAGAGAATTAGAGATCATACTTAAATTCACACAGGACACCGGATAAGACAGGAGAAATACTCCAGATATAACAGACTGACCCTAGCCCCCCGACACACAAACTATTGCAGCATAAATACTGGAGGCTGGGAGGGGTCGGGAGACACTGTGGCCTCGTCCGATGATACCCCCGGACAGTGCCAAACAGGCAGGATATAACCCCACCCAATTTGCCAAAACACAGCCCCCACACCACTAGAGGGATATCTTCAATCACCATCCTGAGACAAGGCCGAGTATAGCCAACAAAGATTTCCACCACGGCACAACCCAAGGGGGGGCGCCAACCCGGACAGGAAGATCACGTCAGTGACTCAACCCACTCAAGTGACGCACCCCTCCTAGGGACGGTATGGAAGAGCACCAGTAAGCCAGTGACTGTAATAGGGTTAGGGTTAGAATCCCAGTGGAGAGAGGGGAACCGGCCAGGCAGAGACAGCAAGGGCGGTTCATTGCTCCAGTGCCTTTCTGAGTATCGTAACGGATATGGGTAAGCAGGATGAACGTAGAGCCCGCCCTGTTCTTTACAGACAGGCAAAGTAACCAGTTGAGTTCTTTAGACCACGTAGAACCTCGCACATGACTGACATGAGAAAGGTGTGTGCTGGCACCTGAGTCCTTTTTCTTCGATCACAGCTAATTACAAAAAATACTCTGATCATAATCGTATCCAGAAAATTGCCCATATCATTACGATACTCGTTTTGTCCGACTACTAGGCAGACCCCTATTACCTAGTCTTTCCTAGCATGCCATGTTTTTAGGTTCTCACATAGTACCATCTAACACTGATGGAAAACATGACTATAGATCATTTCCACTCTCGTCTCACCTCTGTCTACACATACAGGGATGTATGCTACCTTTCTCCCACTTATCACTCTCAGCAACCTATCACTATCACTGCCTTTCTAGCTTGGCCTTTATGATCAAATGTGGTTTTGCTTGGCATTGACTTTCAAACCACAATCAATGAATGAGAGTGTAAGTACTCTGTGAACGGCAGCACTGCTGTCCTCCCGCTGCAGGCATTTTCCCTCCTGCTGTTGAACATCATACTAATGGAATAATGTCTCCCTCTCACCTCTCTGTGCCCTGTTCCATGTCATCTATCCTCATAACAATCCATCCTCTCTGAGAGACTAAAGCATGTTTAGGATCACCTCTGTGCCCTGTTCTATGTCATCTAGCCTCATAACAACAAACCATCCTCTCTGAGAGACTAAAGCATGTTTAGGATCACCTCTCCCTCTATGTTGTGAATTTGGGGACAGTTCATTGATGAGCGTTTTTTGTTACTTACATTTTTTGGCGTGTGTTTGAAATTATGAACGGTTTTACCAGTCTGATCAGGTGCTGTTCCTCTTCCTTCTATTCCTGGGCTACAGTGGTCATATCATTCAGATGGGCTAGTGTGGTACAGAACTTTTTGAGCAAGGCTCAACTCTAGTACAGTTTTTCATACTAAGTGTCCGACTTAAAGTAACAGAATGGCATTTTGTTTGTTTGATAAACCATAAGGACTCCACGTCACACGGTCATTAATATCCCTCTCAAGGAATGCTGCCTCACATCTGCCCCCACCCCCGGCTCCCCGTCAGTAATGAAATCGGAAGTGACAGTGCATGGCCTGGCCATATCAGTTCTAATAAAGCGATTACAGTAATAAGTACCTGCAAGATCAGACCTAACTAATGGGATAAAACTCAATGATGTGTCATTAGATCAGATTACAGGGCAGACACTGGGGAAGCCCTGGCCCAGGGGGAGGAGGGTGCTGAGGGGGTGGGATGGAGACAGACGTCCGGAGAGCTGTCTGTAAACGGAGGTCATGAGTCTCCATATCTAATATCTACGCTCTGCTTTGAAATGGGGCTGGGCGTGGAGGATAATTATACCCACTTCCGAAACGACACTTTCCTGGCCAGCAAACACGTGCCGACGATTCTCATGATGGTCGTATGTTTGACTTAGTGCAGCCTGCTCTGAATACTTCAGTACTTGCATACACTGAAGATCTCTGAGTCTAACTCTGCCTCTCTCTCTCATCTTTCTTTCGCTTAGCTGTCCCTTCCTGTCGGTGCAGCTCACCCCAGCCATCCCAGTGATAGGGGGGGTGCTATTTGTCTTTGTGCTGGGGACTCTCTTCAGGACCAGCTTCAGTGACCCGGGGGTCCTGCCCCGAGCAACACCTGACGAGGCTGCAGACCTGGAGAGACAGATCGGTAAGAAGACCTCTATTAGTTCTATGTACTGTATTTATCCCTCCTTCTCAATCATCCCTGTCCACAAACACTCCTTCCTAGGGGTGTGAACATTACAACGTTTAAACCAAATTGGGATCCTTAACATTAAGAAAATTCCCTAACCTTTTTGTTGTTGCAGAAAGTAAACAGCATAGTGCCCTCAAATGCAACTCTGGACCTGGAAGCCAGTTCCACTGCATTTGATCATTTTCCCCCTCTAATCAGGGACTGATTTAGACCTGGGACACCAGGTGCTAGCAGTTCATTATTATCAGATAGAACAGAAAACCAGCAGGCTCTGGACCTCGTAGGGTAAGAGTTGAATAGCCCTGGCATAGTGGGTCAATTTCAGCAACATCTAAGAGCGTTGAAGCGTGAGACTAACTTCTCTGTTTTAGTGCCCTGGCTACCACACTGTGAACAGCGTGAAGCAAACCCATGCACGTTCGCAGGTACTGTGAGAGCAAACTGTTGCATGTCGCTCATCTTTAAAGCCTAATCACTGATGATAGGCCTTGTTGAGTGATATTGCAAGCCAAGAAATTGCTACATACAGAATTCCATTGCTGTTGATTGAAGATAGATGGGCCTAGTGCACAGTTCTGATTCTGAATGCTTGGTGATCTACCTGCCTGTACTGTGCCCCTCTCCTCTCTCTCTCTGAAAGATGCAAGTGTTTGTGTTCCCGGAAGTGTGGCAAACTAATCGGTCTCCTCCATCCCAAAAATACTGAACACTCAGAAATGGGAGTCGACATCGTGAGTCGATATGCAAGGAGTTGAGGAATCAGTTATTTTGGAGTCGACTCTACACTACTACGTCATCGTCATTTACAGTTGAGAAAATGGCAGAGAAAGGCAAGCGACAGCAGCAAAGTCCTGTATGGCAATACTTTTAGAAGTTATATGAGGAAATGCAAACATTGCGAGGTGTAATTAAGGTACAGTAATGGTAGTACAGGTGCAATGCTTAACCATCTGAAATGGACTCACCTTGAGACGCAAATGTGGAATTTTCTTAATGTTTTAACAGGAAACCAATTTTTTCAAATTTGTCACGTCCCTACTCAATCACACACGTGTCTCGCACACGTCCTTCTTTTCCTCCCTCCTCCTTTCCCTGTCTCCCTCCTTCCTTCTCTCATGTCCTCACCATATATTTCCCTGTCTCCCTCCTTCCTTCTCTCATGTCCTCACCATATCTTTCCCTGTCTCCCTCCTTCCTTCTCTCATGTCCTCACCATTATCTTTCCCCGTCTCCCTCCTCCTCTCCTCGTCCATCATATCTTTCCCTGTCTCCCTCCTTCCTTCTCTCATGTCCTCACCATATCTTTCCCCGTCTCCCTCCTTCCTTCTTCATGCCTCACATATCTTTCCCCTCTCCCTCCTTCCTTCTCATGTCCTCACCATATCTTTCCCTGTCTCCCTCCTTCCTTCATGTCCTCACCATATATTTCCCTGTCTCCCTCCTTCCTTCTCTCATGTCCTCACCATATCTTTCCCCGTCTCCCTCCTTCCTTCTCTCATGTCCTCACCATATCTTTCCCTGTCTCCCTTTTCCTTCTCTCATGTCCTCACCATATCTTCCCTGTCTCCCTCCTTCCTTCTCTCATGTCCTCACCATATCTTTCCCTGTCTCCCTCCTTCCTTCTCTCATGTCCTCACCATATCTTCCCTGTCTCCTCCTTCCTCTTCTCATGTCCTCACCATATCTTTCCCTGTCTCCTCCTCCTTCCTCTCATGTCCTCACCATATCTTTCCCGTCTCCCTCCTTCCTTCTCTCATTTCCCCAAATCTTTCCCGTCTCCCTCCTTCCTTCTCTCATGTCCTCACCATATCTTTCCCCGTCTCCCTCCTTCCTTCTCTCATGTCCTCACCATATCTTTCCCCGTTCTCCTCCTTCCTTCTCTCATGTCCTCACCATATCTTTCCCCGTCTCCCTCCTTCCTTCTTCTATGTCCTCACCATATCTTTCCCGTTCTCCCTCCTTCCTTCTCTCATGTCCTCACCATATCTTTCCCTGTCTCCCTCCTTCCTTCTCTCATGTCCTCACCATATCTTTCCCTGTCTCCCTCCTTCCTTCTCTCATGTCCTCACCATATCTTTCCCGTCTCCCTCCTTCCTTCTCTCATGTCCTCACCATATCTTTCCCCGTCTCCCTCCTTCCTTCTCTTCATGTCCTCACCATATCTTTCCCCGTCTCCCTCCTTCCTTCTCTCATGTCCTCACCATATCTTTCCCGTCTCCCTCCTTCCTCTCTCATGTCCTCACCATATCTTCCCCGTCTCCCTCCTTCCTTCTCTCATGTCCTCACCATATCTTTCCCCGTCTCCCTCCTTCCTTCTCTCATGTCCTCACCATATCTTTCCCCGTCTCCCTCCTTCCTTCTCATGTCTCACCATATCTTTCCCCTCTCCCTCCTTCCTTCTCTCATGTCCTCACCATATCTTTCCCCGTCTCCCTCCTTCCTTCTCATGTCCTCACCATATCTTTCCCCGTCTCTCTCTCCCCTTCCTTCTCTCCCTGACCTCCACCTGCTATGCCCAGACCAGTGGTCATGTTAGCTGTGACTGATGCCTCTCCCCCTCGGGTGGTGGTGTGCCAGTTGTCCCCTGGCAGGTCAAAGGTCATCTAGTCTCACTATGGAGCAAGCTTCTGACAGTCTGATGCCTCTTCTGCTGCTGTGGGCTGAGCCAGGAGGATCTCTCCTACTCCTCTGACATCTCCAGAGAGATAACCGAGAGCAGACACAGTCAAACCTAGCTCTGATTTCCTCGGTCTCCTGTAAGCCTCTCGAGAAGAGCCTAAACCAGAAGAGCCGTTCTGAGCTGCTCTGTGGAATGAAATGTTGCTTAGCTATAGAAGCTGCCGAGTCTGGAGCTTCCCTGGATGATGATGAAATATAGAAATGCTATTGTATGTTGGTGTTTGTTCAAGTGTCTCTTTGTCTGGCGGGCAATCCGGGTTTTTCCTCTTTCATTGAGACCTCACATTTGACACGAGACGTGATCAACTTTAAGACCAATAAATACATTTGGAAGTATGGACCTATATCGTTTCTCTCACTTTTGATAGACTCTAGTTAAGCAGCTTTTGGTGAAACCTAGCTCCTGTACTTTCCCACTGTGAATCTCTTATATGATAATCTATATACATTAACTCCTTACAGATACTGATTGTACAAAACATTAAGAACACCTGTTCTTACCATTACAGACTGACCTGGTGAAATCTATGATCCCTTATTGATGTCACTTGTTAAATACACTTCATCTACACTTCAATCAGTGTAGATGAAGGGGAGGACACCGGTTAAAGAAGGATTTTAAACCTTGAAACAATTGTGACATGGATTGTGTGTGTGACATTCAGAAGGTGACAAAATATTTAAGTGTCTTTTGAATTGGGTATGGTAGTAGGTGCCTGGCGCACAGGTTTGTGTCAAGAACTGCAATTCCGCTGGGTTTTTCAAGAAAAGTTGAAAACAGTTTTCCGTGTCTATCAAGGATGATCCACCACCAAAAGGACATCCATCCAACTTGACACAACTGTAGGAAGCATTGGAGTCAACATGTACCAGCATCCCTGTGCAACGCTTTCAACAGTCCATGCCCCAACGAATTGAGGCTGTTCTGAGGGAGAAAGGGTGTGCAACTCAAGATTAGGAAGGTGTTGTTAATGTTTTGTATACACAGTGTATTATGCTCTTATCTGTGTCAGGAGTCTGAATCAGGAGTTTTTCTTCAGGCCCTCGTTAAACAAACAGCAGAGTGGTGTTTTTATCCATCTTGTTTGTAGACTTAAGCTTTGGGAGGGAGGGGAGGTACTGTACTGTAGGGTCACACAGAAAAGGCTCGAAGCTTTGGGAGGGAGCAGAGGCATGGTAGCACAGAAAGGCCTTGGAGCACCAGCTTTGAACAACACCGGTCATTTGGGATGATTATCAAATTATTGATTTGGAGAATAAACAAACTATAGGGTTGAAAAATGAACAATGTTGATCCAAATAAAACACTCGCTTCCCCCCCCCCCCCCTTCAGTTAATGTCAACGTGTGTGGCATCAGAGGATGCACTCTGAATGAACTCTGCCCTGCATCTGCTGTGGGAACTTGAGCCCATTACACCTCTTCAAAACTACGTCTCCCATGTTCAGAGCAGTGACTCTGTCAGCTCTGTAGTCCATCCCAGGAGCACCTACCACTACCATGCCCATGTCTGTCATTGTCAGCGTCCAAACAAATTGCCTCTTGCCCAGGTCCAAGGGTATATCTGTAGTGGTGTACCAAGCATTGATTTGCTGCTACCTAGATCCAGCCAGAACTGTGTATTTACCTCTTCTTGATAGAAACTTCTGGATCCAGCTATTGCACAATGATGATTTTAGGAGCATGTTGGGGCACGCTATACCCATCCAGCCCAAGTACAGAGCATTCCTCCAGTTTGTGAAAGCTGCAGTCCTGACTAATGCTACCCATACAACCACCTCAGGCTATAGCTCTTTTTTTCAGGATTGCCAGGTTCAACCCACTGACAGAAAAATATCCCTGGTTGTTCTGATAGTGAGGAGAGAGGAAAAAGCCATGTTAAAGGTCCAATCAGCTATTTAAACAACAACAAAGCACACTCACCGCCACTGTTTTGGTAAAAAGCTGAAGGATGGGGCTGGAGAAATGTAATCATTCTCAAATTCACAAGCTGCTATGGATGCAAGGGCGGACCATCCATGATATCAACATGATAGCTTTAACCATGTTTTGAGGCTTTAAGGTGTTTAACATTTACTTTGTTTACAAATATTGGAGTGAAACAATCTTATGTTTTGGGTTCTGATGGGGGTAGGACAGTTCAACTAAGATCATGAGGCATTTGTAAGTTTATATTCTTGAGTAAATATAATTACTTTACAAGTCCATAAATGGATGTAGCAACTGCTGATTGACCTTTTTAAATGCCATTTCTCTGACTCTGGTCCCCCCCCTCCCAACCATTGCCCACTGTAATGCTCTATTCATGGTGTGGCTGGATGATATGCAGATGCCTTAGAGCACATCTGTTAGCACTTATCCAGCTCCTACAAGGAGTTGGCATCCTCTGCTCTGGACGCTCACTCACTCTCTGTTTCTTTGTTTCGTCTCTGTCTTCACTCCATCTTCACATTCCTGGATCCATCTTTCCCCGCTTTCTTTCTTTCACTATATTGCATTAATCTCTCTGGCCTGCTCTCGTTCACCAACTATTCCATCTCCCTTTCCATCAAACACACACGTACGTCAGGGCTCATTCCTCACATTTCCAGACTGTATTTCTCAGGCTGACTGTTGTACTGTTCCCATTCCTCCTCAGCCCAGACAGCCATGCTCTCCTCTCCTCCAGTAGTGCAGCATCCTTATATAACTATACACACACACACACACACACTAACTGCAAGTCTCTGAGGAGAAGACTGGCATTGTCTGCAGAGGAGCAAGCCTTGTTTTCTCTTATTAGTGGAGCTCTGTGTGTGTGTGCTTCACAGCATTAGGAGAAGGTGTGAGTATGCAGTGTTGACAACATGGTTTGTTGTGTCTGCTCTTTTTCACTGGATTGATTATCATTCCACAGCCCACTCTGCTGCTGGAATGAAATAGTCGCTTTCTTTACAGCGTATGGTGTTATGAAGCTGATGATTGGTTTTAACTGTCAGTGTTTAACAGAGCTGTAACTGCCGACACAGACTGGAAACTCACTGGTAACTCGGCTCCATGTCATCATCTCCCTGCCTGCCTGGGTTAATATGTTGTGGGAAAATACCAGAGTCTGGCAGCACGTCTGTAAATGGGCTGATACAGCCACCACTTCAACTCAAATTTCTGTGTGTTTTTATTTTTACAAGCCCACATTGTCTAGCAGTTTTGATGTTTGAAACAGACTCCTGGGCCTATGAGAGATGAGAAAACTTAGTATTTCACCCAAAAGCTGTTATTGTTGACCGTATTTTGGTTCTGTTTCTTTGTTGTTTTTAATTAGTTTGATTCCATTTGAAAGACAGTGTTGTTGAAGGTGACGAGCCGTGGGTTCACAGGACCAGGTCTGGTGTTTGGGTGAGTGAATTACTAAATWTAGGCACATTGAGTCATGGATCTGGTTCTTCTGGAATAATGGAGGGACTGGGTCACAGAGGGAGAGAGATGTACCCCCCTAGACACAACTACGAGAACATAACCAACAAAAACGGGTCACAACTCCTGCAGCTCTCTCACATGTTGGGTATGTACATAGTCCATGATAGGCTTTGAGGGGACTCCTACTCTAGTTACACCTATAGCTCATCACTTGGCAGTAGTAGGCCTTACTGTAGACTACTTTATTACTGACCTCAACCCAGTCTCTGAGTGTTCAGTCAGCCCACTTGACACCCCTATCAGATCACAACAAAATGACAATCTACACTACCATTTGGGGTCACTTAGAAATGTCCTTGTTTTTGAAAGAAAATCTCTTTTTTTGTCCATTTAAAATAGCATCAAATTGATCAGAAATACAGTGTAGACATTGTTAATGTTGTAAATGACTATTGTAACTGGAAACAGCTGTTTTTTAAAATGGAATATCGACATAGGCGTACAGAGGCCCATTATCAGCAACCATCACACCTGTGTTCCAATGGCACGTTGTGTTAGCTAATCCAAGTTTTTATCATTTTAAAAGGCTGATTGATCATTAGAAAACCCTTTTGCAATTATGTTAGCACAGCTGAAAACTGTTCTGATTAAAGAAGCAATAAAACTGGCCTTCTTTAGACTAGTTGAGTATCTGGAGCATCAGCATTTGGGGGTTTGAATACAGGCTCAAAATGGCCAGAAACAAAGKACTTTCTYCTGAAACTCGTCGGTCTATTCTTGTTCTGAGAAATGAAGGCTATTCCATGCGAGAAATTGAAGATCTCATACAATACTGTACTACTCCCTTCACAGAAAAGCGCAAACTGGGTCTAACCAGAATAGAAAGAGTGGGAGGCCCCGGTGCACAACTGAGCAAGAGGACAAGTAAATTAGTGTCTAGTTTGAGAAACGGACGCCTCACAAGTCATCAACTGGCAGCTTCATTAAATAGTACCCGCAAAACACCAGTCTCAACATCAACAAGGAAGAGGTGAGTCCGGGATGCTGGCCTTCTAGGCAGAGTTCCTCTGTCCAGTGTAGTGTCTGTGTTCTTTTGCCCATATTAATCTTTTCTTTTTATTGGCCAGTCAGATATGGCTTTTTCTTTGCAACTCTGCCTTGAAGGCCAGCATCCCGGAGTCGCCTCTTCACTGTTATCTCAAGTTGAGGGAGCGTGCAATTGGCATGCTGACCTCAGGAATGTCCACCAGAGCTGTTGACAGAGAATTTAATGATTATTTCTCTACCATAAGCCGCCTCCAACGTCGTTTTAGAAACATTTTCAGTACGTCCAACCGGCCTCACAACCGCAGACCATGTGTATGGCTTCTGTGTAGGCGGACCTCCACATCCGGCTTCTTCACTTGCGGGATCATGAAAGACCAGCCACCTGGACAGCTGATGAAACTGTGGGTTTGCACGACCAAAGATCATCTGGGAAGCTCATCTGCGTGTTCATCGTCCTCACCAGGGTCTTGACCTGACTGTAGTTTGGTGTTGTGACCAACTTCAGTGGGAAAATGTTCACCTTCGATGGCCACTGGCAGGTGGGAGAAGTATGCTCTTCACGGATGAATCCCGGTTTCAACTGTACCGGGCATATGGCAGACGTGGGCGAGTGGATTGCTGATGTCAACGTTGTGAACAGAGTGCCCCATGGTGGTGGAGTTATGGTATGGGCAGGCAACAGCTATGGACAATGAACACAATTGCATTTTATCGATGGCAGTTTGAATGCACAGAGAACATGACGAGACCCTGAGGCCCATTGTCGTGCCATTCCTCCACCGCCATCACCTCATGTTTCAGTATGATAATGCACTGCCCCATGTCGTAAGGATCTGTACACAATTCCTGGAAGCTGAAAAATGTATGTTCTTCCATGGCCTGCATACTCGGACATATCACTCATTGAGCCTGTTTTGAGAAGCTCTGGATCAACGTGTATGACGGCATGTTCCAGTTCCCGCCAAAATCCAGCAACTTCAAACAGCCATTGAAGAGGAGTGGAACAACATTCCACAGGCCACAATCACCAGCCTGATCAACTTTATGCGAAGGAGTTGATTTGAATTGGTAGTAGAATGAGTTGGGATTATGCCGGTTCATTGTTTAGCTACATGTCTAAACAAAAGACACCATTTTGTTAGATGATTACATGACCCATCAAGTTAGACAGGTGTGTATGGGGGTGATTATGGACGTCTATTGTATTTCATGAACGTGTACATGTCTAGACAACAGTGACCAATCCACTTAGACAGATGTGGCTGGGAGGTGGTTATAGCATTTCCTTCACATGACCCATCAATTTAGAAAAGTGTGTCTGGGTAAGCGTCATTTTAAAATATTTTTATCTGGTCACTTTCTGTTTTTGATATTTCTATTATGCAAATATGCAAGTAACCATTTCACTGTACCGTTTACATCTTTTTGTATCCTGTGCATGTGACAAATAAACTCTTTACCAGACGGTAATGTGAAGAACATGACTTTCACCAAAGTCAGATTAGAATATAGGCCACGGACTAGATAGTGTATTTTTATTTGGAGTTTTTCCTTATTTTAGGCTACTACATTTATCACTTTTAGTCTTGAAGTCTTTGGTTCTGTACAACACTACTTACTCTGTTTAGCACATGGCCTCATGTGAATCCTTAAAGAGATGGGTGGTGCTAAGACTTAAGAGGGTGTGAACGATACTGAATTGGTGTAGACAAACAGGAGCTCTCCAGTAGGCGTACCAAAACATTCAAGAGCCATTTTCTCAAAAGTGGGGTTACAAGTTTATCAACTTTCAAAGCCGAATTACTTTCCCATTGTTCCTCAACTGCAGTGTATGATATGCCACTTTCTAGCTCGGAGTCTCTACTTTTGTCCAATGTAAAAAATAAAAAAATTCAAATTTTGCTACATAGGAGCGAATCCAGGTTGTGGGTCACATATATCAATGAATTGGCGCGGGCACTAGAACAGTGTGCAGCACCCACCCTCACCCTACTGGACTCAGAAATTAAATGTCTACTGTTTGCAGATGATCTGGTGCTTAGCACCTAGATCTTCTGCACAGATTCTGTCAGACTTTGGCCTTGACAGTGAATCTCRGTAAGATAAAAAATAATGGCGTTCCAAAAAAGGTCCAGTCGCCAGGACCAGAAATACAAATTCCATCTAGACACCATTGTCCTAGAGCACACGAAAAACGATACCTACCATGACCTAAACATCAATCAATCAAATGTATTTATAAAGCCCTTTTTACATCAGCAGATGTTACAAAGTTCTATACAGAAACCCAGCCTAAAACCCTAAACAGCAAGCAACGCAGATGTAGAAGCACGGTGGAAAAACACAGGTAACTTCCACAAGGCTGTGAATGATCTGAGACAAGGCAAGAAGGGCCTTCTATGCCATCAAAGGGAACATAAAACTCAACATCACAATTAGGATCTGGCTAAATATAATTCGGTCAGAACCCTCTATGGTTGTGAGTTCTGGAGTCCACTCACTAACCAAGAATTCACAAAATGGAATAAACATCTAATTGAGACTGCATGCAGAATTCTGCAGAAACATACTTTGTGTACAACGCAAAACCTCAAACAATGCATACAGAGCAGAATTAGGACTATACCCACTAGAGGTCGACCGATTTAATCGGAATGGCCGATTTTAATTAGGGCCGATTTCAAGTTTTCATAACAACCGGAAATCGGTAATTTTGGATGCCGATTTTGCCGTAAAAATAAAAAATAAGATTTTTACACACTTTTATTTAACTAGGCAAGTCAGTTAAGAACACATTCTTATTTTCAATGAAGGCCTAGGAACGGTGGGTTAACTGCCTTGTTCAGGGGCAGAACAACAGATTTTTACCATGTCAGCTCAGGGATTCCATCTTGCAACTTTACGGTTAACTAGTCCAACGCTCTAACCACCTGCCTCACGAGGAGTCCGCATGTTACGCGAATGCAGTAAGAAGCCAAGGTAAGTTGCTAGCTAGCATTAAACTTATCTTATAAAAAAAAAAAAAAATCAATCAATCATAATCACTAGTTATAACTACACATTGTTGATGATATTACTAGTTTATCTAGTGTGTTCTGCGTTGCATATAATCGATGCAGTGCGCATTCGTGAAAAAGGACTGTCGTTGCTCCAACGTGTACCTAACCATAAACATCAATGCCTTTCTTAAAATCAATACACAGAAGTATATATTTTTAAACCTGCATATTTAGCTAAAAGAAATCCAGGTTAGCAGGCAATATTAACCAGGTGAAATTGTGTCACTTCTCTTGCGTTCATTGCACGCAGAGTCAGGGTATATGCAACAGTTTGGGCCGCCTGGCTCATTGCGAACTAATTTGMCAGAATTTTACATAATTATGACATAACATTGAAGGTTTTGCAATGTAACAGGAATATTTAGACTTATGGATGCCACCCGTTAGATAAAATACGGAACGGTTCCGTATTTCACTGAAAGAATAAATGTTTTGTTTTCGAGCTGATAGTTTCCAGATTTGACCATATTAATGACCTAAGGCTCGTATTTCTGTTTGTTATTATGTTATAATTAAGTCTATGATTTGATAGAGCAGTCTGACAGCGATGGTGGGCACCAGCAGGCTCATAAGCATTCATTCAAACAGCACTTTCTTGCGTTTTGCCAGCAGCTCTGCTGTTTATGAATTCAAGCCTATCAACTCCCGAGATTAGGCTGGTGTAAACGATGTGAAATGGCTAGCTAGTTAGCGGATTGCGYGCTAATAGCGTTTCAAACGTCACTCGCTCTGAGACTTGGAGTAGTTGTTCCCCTTGCTCTGCATGGGTAACGCTGCTTCGAGGGTGGCTGTTGTCGATGTGTTCTTGGTTCGAGCCCAGGTAGCGGCGAGGAGAGGGATGGAAGCTATACTGTTACACTGGCAATACTAAAGTGCCTATAAGAACATCCAATAGTCAAAGGTATATGAAATACAAATCGTATAGAGAGAAATAGTCCTATAATTCCTATAATAACTACAACCTAAAACTTCTTACCTGGAAATATTGAAGACTCATGTTAAAAGGAACCACCAGCTTTCATATGTTCTCATGTTCTGAGCAAGGAACTGAAACGTTAGCTTTCTTACATGGCACATATTGCACTTTTACTTTCTTCTCCAACACTTTGTTTTTGCATTATTTAAACCAAATTGAACATGTTTCATTATTTATTTGAGGCTAAATTGATTTTATTGATGTATTATATTAAGTTAAAATAAGTGTTCATTCAGTATTGTTGTAATTGTCATTATTACAAATACATTTTTAAAAATCGGCCGATTTAATCGGTATCGGCTTTCCCCCCCCCCTCAAATAATCGGTATCGGCGTTGAAAAATCATAATCGGTCGACCTCTAATACACACTAGTTATCAACAATCCAGAAAAGAGCAGTTAAATTGTACAACCACCTAAAGGAAGTGATGCCACCACAAAGCCCACCCTACAGAGAGATGAACTCAGCCAGCTGGTTCTGGGGCTGGTTCACAAACAGAGCCCCAGGACCAAAACACATTTAGACACAACCAAATTCTGAAAAAGATAACTATTTGATACACTGAAAATAATCAACAACAAAAAACTAAGCAAATTGGAATGTTATCTGGCCCTAAACAGAGAGTACACAGTGGCAGAATACCTGACCACTATGCACAGACTCTGCCACAGCAGACCTGGCTCTCACTAGAAGACAGGCTATGTGCTCACTGAGCTACACGTCCTAACCTCCTGGCAAATGTATAACCACAGAGACACATTTCCCACAAAGCACACAGACCCACAAAGAATTTGAAAACAAATCAAACATTGATAAACTTCCATATCGGTTAGGTGAAATACTGCAATGTGCAATCACAGCAGCAAGATTTGTGGTTTATCTGTTTATTTATTTTCCCTTTCAAGACAAGCTAGATAATCACTAGTTAACTACATTACTAGTTTATGTTAAGATTTGCACGTTGTTACAACACTGTACATAGCCAATAATAACATTTGAAATGTTTATATTCTTTTAAAAYTTGAGTTTAATGTTTACTGTTGTTTATTTCCCTTTATTGTTTATTCCATTTGCTTTGACAGTGGAAACATGTTTCCCATTCCAATAAAGCCTTTTTGAATTGAAAGCGGTGTCTCTCTCTGCCTCAGCGCCCTTCATGGTGTGAGAGGAGGAAGGAATTTAGCTTATAGTTTCTGCATGCTGTGTTCCACTTTGTTTATGCTACAGCTCTGTGGTGAGTCGCAATTTGCAGACAAAAACACGACAAAGAAAGACAGATAGTGGGGGCTTGGAAAGAGGGAGAGGGAGGGACAGGAGGGGAGTGTGAGGGCTCCCTGTGTCCATGTGAAGGGTGTCCTGTGGTGGTCAGCTGATAGGCGATAGAGGGTGATGTGATTATCAGGTCCCTGAAGTGCGATCTATCACACATTACACTCTGCTCTGTCAAGAACCATACACTCCCTCCACGGGGGAACAGCAATGCTGGGAGACAGGCAGTCTGCCGTCTCTCACTCATTCTCTCTCTCTCTCTCTCTCTCACACACACACCACACCACAACACAACACAACACAACACACATACACACATATATAAATTCAATAGGCTCTAATCTATGGATTGCCCATAACAGATATGCATCTGTTAGTCACAGAAAAATATGCATCGATTGGTCACCTTAAAAAAAATTATATAATCTGAAAACCAGTTAGTATCTGGTGTAACCACCATTTGCCTCATGCAGCATGGCACATCTCCTTCACATAGAGTTGATCAGGCTGTTGATTGTGTCCTGTGGAATGTTGTTCCACTCTTCAATGGCTGTGTGAAATTCCAGGAAATTGGCGGGAACTGGAACACGCTATCATACATGTAGATCCAGAGCATCCCAAACATGCTCAATGGGTGACCTGTCTGGTGAGTATGCAGGCTATGGAAGAACTGGGACATTTTCAGCTTCCAGGAATTGTGTACAGATCCTTGCGACATGGGGCAGTGCATGATCATGATGAAACATGAGGTGATGGCGGTGGAGGAATGGCACGGCAATGGGCCTCAGGATCTCGTCACGGTATCTCTGTGCATTCAAATTGCCATCAATAAAATGCAATTGTGTTCATTGTCCGTAGCTGTTGCCTGCCCATACCATAACCCCACCTCCACCATGGGGCACTCTGTTCACAAYGTTGCCATCAGCAAACCACTTGCCCACACAACGTCTGCTTAATGCCCGGTACAGTTGAAACCGGGATTCATCCGTGAAGAGCATACTTCTCCCGCATGCCAGTGGCCATCGAAGGTGAACATTTTCCCACTGCAGTTGGTTTCGACACCGAACTGCAGTCAGGTCAAGACCCTGGTAAGGACGATGAACACACAGATGAGCTTCCCAGATGATCTTTGGTTGTGCAAATCCACAGTTTCATCAGCTGTCTGGGTGGCTGGTCTTTCATGATCCCGCAGGTGAAGAAGCCAGATGTGGAGGTCCTGGGCTGGCATGATTTTACACGTGCTCTGCGGTTGTGTGGCATGTTGGACAAGCTGCCAAATTCTCTAAAGCGACGGCGGCAGCTTATGGTTGAAAAATTTACATTAAATTCTCTGTCAATAGCGCTGACTGCAGACATTTCTGCAGTGAGCATGCCAATTGCACACTTCCTCATCTTGAGACATCGATGGCATGTTGTGACAAAACTGTACATTTTTGTTGCCCCAGCACAAGGTGCACCTGTGTAATGACCATGCTGTTTAATCAGCTTCTTGATATGCCACACCTGTCAGGTGGATGGACTATCTTGGCAAAGGGGAAATGCTGAGTAACAGGAATGTGAAGAAATTTGTGCACAACATTTGAGAGAAATAAGCTTTTTGTGATTATGGAAAATTTCTGGGATCTTTTGTTTCAGCTCATGAAACATGGGACCAACACTTTACATGTTGCGTTTATATTTTTGTTCAGTGTATAATGATACTACAGCAGTATTGGTATACTGTAGTGACCCGATATGACCTGGATTGACTGTGTGGAACTTTAAAACCATAGAATTAGGTTTTAGAATGGACATCGAACCTTATGATTCCCAATCTTTTGTTTTCTGTACCCCGAATCACATTTAGCTCTGTCCGGAGCAGCCACAAAGTACTTCCTTGTGTGCATTTTTACCAGTCTTCCCAAGTACCCTGTCTAGATACCCCAGGTTGGGTACTACTGTCTTAGTGTACCTGTGTGGTCCTCAAAAGGATACCGACTGCTACGGATGATTGGCGTCATGGTGTGCACAATCTCCAATTTAGTCTCCGGCCCAAGTGCTTGTGTTACGTTGTTCAGCTTATGTTATCAGCGTGTGCTGTAAGCTCTTCACATGAAGTCATTTTTGACCGCAACTGAACTGGTTGTTCCTTTTTTCCCAGCACCCTCATTAATAAGTAATGCTGTTGTCTTCTATTCAAAGTGGTACAGGGCTCAAGTTCACCTCTGGTATTGATCTGTTGTGAAACTACATACTGAATTGGACAGAAAAAGGTGCCTCTTCAATGCCTCCCTATGTCTGGGAAGCAGTGTGTGTCCAATTACAGGAAGTGTTGTGTTTTCAGTCCTGCTCGGTCCTGTCCTCAACTTTCTCTTGAGGAAAGGGCTTAGTGGATGAAGCCTGCTGTGTAAGTCAATGAGCACCTGTCCTTTTCCTGCTCTGAGTGTGACTGTGAACTGAGGAATAGCATCGTAACAGGAACTCTTCAGTAATCAGCCACTAGTATATCGATCACCACTTGTTACTGCAGCTCGTCTTTCCATGCATCATGTCTGTCTGTCTGCCATATTTAGCAGTGCAGGCCCTGGTCAGACGTGGCATTGCTGCAGAGACTGAGAGACTGGCATCCTCTAGGCGGAAGCATGCCAACTTCAAAGGCTTTCATTACCGAAACCAGGCAGGATATGTCTCTTCTGCTGTGCGTGCCAGAGACCTAGCGATAGGCTAGCCAGTAAATGTCAGAGGATGTTTCTAAAGCCAGTGGCCGTGCTAAACTCCTGCTCCTCTCCCAGTGTGTGTATGATGGAGAGGAATATAATGAGGATTCACTGACATTTAAGGTTTTTATTGGCTGCTGGACCCTATTGGCTACTGGACTCTATATGATTATTTTGAGGGTTTCCTTCAATGCTGCTGAGAAATCAAACAATCCATGTTCATGTGTGAGTGCATGTTGTGTGTTGTCGACAAATGCATTCAATCAGGAAGGCTCTACTTATAGTTCACAGCTCTCCTCACCATCGTTCTCCATCCTCCCACCCTTCTATCCCTCTATTCTCCTCCTGCCCACGCTGGCAGACAGACCATCCTGTTACAGGCGGGGCGGAGGAGAGGCACAGCAGTGGAACCGGGGTTATAGTCTCACCACAGTACTCGTGTATGCCTGTCAGACATGTCTTTAGCCCTCAGAGGATGTGCTCCAAACTGTTTCTTCCTCAGTCACATGGTGTGACTGGGCATGAATCACTGTCTTATACAGAACAGCCCAAAGTAGATTGACTGACACAGTTTTCTATCAAGATAAAACTCACAATGATGAACGTTGTCTCTTTGCTCCTGCATAATATTGGCAACATTTGAGGTAGTATTTTGTGGCAAGATACGGTTCTAGAGTCTGACTGACTGATAGCTGCTCTGGTAGAGGAGGAGAGGGAGAGAGTTGAGTAACTGCCAAGAAAGACTGCCTCAGTTAGTGAGGACGTGGAACCGGTCTCGCTGAACCAGAGTAAGGACGTGGAACCGGTCTCGCTGAACCAGAGTGAGGACGTGGAACCGGTCTCGCTGAACCAGAGTGAGGAACTGCTTGCCACACACACGGATTCAATACAAACTTTCTCAATAGAGACGGCCTCAAGTCCTTACCAAATGAGTGGTAATCTCACTTAAAACATCTGATCAGTAAGGCTTTAAAACACAGCCTACGTTACTGTGTTCCGCTACATTACTGCCACATTGATACTGGGGCTGGGAATTGGCAGGTACCACGAAATGTATGTGCCGATATGTATTGCGTATCTCACGATTTTATATATATATATTGCTATGCAATACTGGGATTTTATTGCGATTTTTATGTTCTAAACATTGCTCACTATATGTTTGCTGTAGAGGGATCAGAGAGAGCATGAGAATGAGTTTTCGTTCAAATATTTTTTATTGAACACACACGAATGGTGTATAGGTATAAGACAGGTATACAATTCTTATCTAAACATAAAAGAGCAGGCAGAAACAAAAAGGGTACAAAACAAATATTACAAAACAAGACATACAGAACAAGGACAGGTAGAAAGAAAGAGGGTAGGTGTCACCCCCCCCCTTTTCCCCCCCTTTATCCCTCCCCCACTTCTTCCCCCCCCCTTTATCCCTTCCCCTTATTCCCCTCCCGACTGCTCGGGTGGCGGTGCCAGCACATGCTGCCCAAAGGTGGATTAAAATATTACAATTGAGAGTGCGTTAAAAAGTACAAATTCACAGCGCCGAATGGTCCAAGTAAGAGAGGAAAGGCTGCCAGATTTGATCAAATGTTGATAATTTATTGTTCAGAATATATCTAATCCTTTCTAAGTGTACAGTGTTTGCCAATTCACTGAGCCATAATTTGGTAGTGGGCGCTTCCCTCTTTCCCAAAACAACAAGATTAGTTTTTTTGCCGAAATGAGACTGTAAGAGATGAGTTGTTTTTGAGGGTTGGTTAATCCGTTTAGGGAATCAGACACTCCCAGGATTATCAGAAGCGGGTCTGGGTCAATTGAAGTCTCCAGAACTTCAGAGAGGATCCTAAAAATTCCACACCAGTAACCATACAAGCTAGAGCATAGAGCAAAGCAGTGGAGTAGTGTACCCTGTGCAGCCTGACATTTATCACACATAGGGGATGTATCAGGAAATATCCTATGCAGTTTGGTTTTGGAATAGTGTAATCTGTGTAATACCTTGAATTGTATGAGACGATGTCTGGAGTTAATGGAGCAGGTGTGGATATACTCCAAGCTATCTTCCCAGTCTGCCACCGAAATGTCAGTCCCTAGTTCTTCCTCACATTTTGCCATAATGGCATCTGTAGAAGGTGTGCTAACAGATTGAAAAGCATCATATAGACGAGATATCAGTTTGTCTGAGGTGGGGGATGTTTTTATGCATCCGTCAAACATGGAAGGCTTAGCGTTCCCAAATGTTGGGAGGTGTTTTCTAATATAGTCTCTGATTTGTAGGTATCTGAAAAAGTTACTTCTGGGAAGATTCTAAGTTTCCCTCAGCAACTCAAAGGAAGCAAAGGTCCCTTCTATATATAAATCCCCTATGGTACTTATCTCCAACTCTCAAAGGTGTTATCAAGGTTAGAGGGGGCAAAGGAGGGGTTCCTGGCAACAGGGAGCATGAATGACATTGGTCTAAGCTCAAAGTGGGTTTTAATTTGCTTCCAGATTCGGACTGTGCTATGTATAATAGGATTGTTACGATAAAGTGACCTCTCCAGATTGACAGGCGACAAAATCACAGCACCAATAGAGAAGGGGTGACACTCCTCCCGCTCCATACTAAGCCAGCTGGGTGACGGACGTGCGTCATCCAGCAAAAACGTAACAGCGCGGAGGTTAGCGGCCCAGTAATAAAATATACAATTTGGGAGAGACAATCCTCCTTCCATTTTGGATTTGCAGAGGTGTTTTTTACCTATCCTGTGTGTTTTATAATCCCAGATGAAAGGATTGATAATTGAGTCCAGTTGTTTATGAAAGGATTTAGGTATGAATACTGGGATGTTCTGGTATAGGTAGAGCAGTTGTGGGAGGAAGACCATTTTAATGGCATTAATTCTTACAAGCAGAGAAATTGGGAGAGTTCTCCAAAATTGTATGTTTGTCTTGAGTTTTTGCATCAGAGAGGGGAAATTCTCTTTAAATAGTAAGGAGTATTGTTTGGTAACTACAATTCCTAGATAGGTAAATTTTTCTGAAGATAACTTAACTGGAAGATGKTCTAGCCAGGAGGTGTTTTGTAACCGTATGGGCATTAATTCACTCTTGTTCCAATTTATTCTGTATCCCGAGAAGGTACCAAACAAATTAATCACATCAAGAATAGCTGGAATACTAGCTTGGGGTTCTGTTACATAGAGGAGAATGTCATCTGCGTATAGGGAAATCTTATTTAGAGTATCTTTTAGTATTATAGCCGTGTATTGCTGCATCAGATCTAATCGCCTGAGCGAGAGGTTCAATGATTAGGGCGAAGAGCATAGGCGACAGCGCACAACCCTGCCTTGTCCCTCTGTAAAGGTTAAATCGGGGCGACAATGATTGGTTAGTGAGTATTCTCGCACAGGGGTTCCTATATAAAAGCTGGATCCAATTTATGAACCCATCTCCAATATTAAATTTCTGTAGGACTTTGAATAGATAGGACCACTCAACTTGGTCAAAAGCCTTCTCGGCGTCAAGAGATATAACGGCAAGGTCCACGTTTGGTAACCTCTGAGAATACATAATGTTGAAGAGGCGCCTGAGATTGAAGAAATGAGTTTTGATCAGTCATGGAAATAAAATGGCTGAAAAAATGTTGGCTCACTATTTAAAAAGATGGAGAACAAGTTACGCTACCGATACTTGGAGTCAAAGTATTGATATTATATCATCCAAAATAATAGCACGCTATGTCACTTTTTTTTCTCCCCCAACACTAATTGCTACATTGGCCCCATTGTTTGAACCTGAACAATGGCCGGTTGGAGCGGAGTGTGAGAATAAAGGAGGTTCTAAAGCCCTCCACTTGATCTGATCTGTGTAAGTGGGCTTGTGGAGTTCTTTACAGCCACCCTCCATTAATCCATTGTAGCTCCTCTCTAAAGCACTCGGAGGTGGTTATTAACTCACAGGGAGATGGGGAGAGAGATGCTCTGGGAGGACAGGGAAGAGAGATGGAGAGAGTGAGAGGTGCTGATAAGAGGTGTGTGTGTGAATGGTAGGAGCTCTCTGTCATTCACAGCAGTCTCTTTTCTCTCAGCGTCAGTGTAGGGGTAGGATATAGCAGTGTGTCACAATATCCATCGACTGACTTCCCCCATGGTGAAATGTGGATTCAGAATTCAACCAGGATTTCTTCTTAATTCACTGTCAGAATTCTCCAAGGTTCCGTTGCCAGGGGTTACCATGTGTTCTGTGCATCGTGTGGTTTCACACTTGATGTCTTCATACGTTGTCTGTACATCTCTATATGTGCTAACATCAAACAGTATGTTCATGATGTCCTTGGAAGGAGAAGTCTGACTGTTTAGGTAGGAAGTAATGTTCTGGTTTCACAAAGCATCTCTGGGATGTAATGAAATCCCATGCACAATTTCAATGGACCCACAGGTCTGTTCTTCCAGTGTGAATGTGGTCTTTAATTGAACATGCACAATTCCACCATTTGTCTCACATCAGAAAGCGACAGCCAACTGCACTGATCTGTCTAACTCGCAAACAGTCATGGGATAGCTAAAAAGAAGTTGGGCAACAATATGCTTTCTTAACATTCGAAACTGTTTCCAAGGTGACATAGTCCACTGAGAACCCCGTTTCATCCTCCAGTCAGAGTTAATCTTACCAAAAACCATAAACCTTTCGCTTATATTGATCATTTTTTATTTTCATGAGCAAGTCTTTACTGCCTAATTCTACATCTAGCTAAGGTGTTTTGTGGTGGTAGAATCGGTATTTATTCAATTCAAAATGTGCACGTAAATGTCTGCTTGCTGGCTGAACCAGTCTCAAATCAATCCATATGAAATGAAAGGCAGGAATGCTAACATTGTCAGTTCACACAATCCATACAGAATACTCCCTCTAGCTAGCTAGCTATTGTAGTGAAGTTCTAGCTAATGCACAAATTAGTTTTCATGAAATCTGGCATGGACGTATGGCCATTCAAACAAGCTTGCAATAGGGTGTTGGTTGGAGCAAGTTTGCTCAAGTGATCAAGCATGGTTTGCCATAGCAGCCAGTGCGTCATAGCTACCGAGAGTGGAGTGATTTTCAGAATTAGGAACTAGTGTTAGGCGGATACGCAATTTTTTATTTCTCTTTTAGATGAGTTCCACGTTCTACAAGACAGATTGGTCTCTGCAATTTCGGGATCCTTGGGACATCCCTAACTCATTGAAGTTGACATTTAAAATAGGTAAGGGTAAAGGTAGGGACGTCCCAAGGATTCCGGATAGCACTGACCAGGACAGATCAGTTGAGAGACGAGGGTTGAGTGACACCACCTGACGTGACAATGTGCCCAGTATAGTTTATTAATTAGCTTATGTTTTGATAATAAAATGAATTAGCTGAACAACCATATTGAATACAGTGTAATTCGATGAACTCTGTACTCGCAGGATGTTACTGCCAGGTCCACACCATGGCTATTAACTCTCACCCCATTCCCACTCCATTACCCAATTATTACAGTAAGATGGAACCATACTATGCGGTTTCCCCCAAAGCACCAGCACTACCCTTTCAGTATGTGAACCCTTTGGAATTACCTGGATTTCTGCATAAATGTTACATAAAATTTGATCTGATCTTCATCTAAGTCACAACAATAGACAGTGTGCTTAAACTAATAACACACATTATTTTATTTTTCTTGTCTATATTGAATACATAATTTAAACATTCAGTGTAGGTTGGAAAAAGTATGTGAACCCCAAGGCTAATGACTTGTAGAAAAGTGAGTCAGGAGTTGACTAACCTGGAGTTGAATCAATAAGACGAGATTGGAGATTTTGGTTAGAGCTACTCTGCCCCATAAATAAAAACACTCACAAAATTTGAGTTTGCTATTTAGAAGAAGCATTGCCTCATTGCCTGAACCATGCCTCGAACAAAAGAGATCTCAGAATACCTAAGATTAAGATTTGTTTCCTTGCATGAAGCTGGAAAGGGCTACAATAGTATCTCTAAAAGTCAGTCCACGGTAAGACAAATTGTCTAGAAATTTCAGCACTGTTGCTACTCTCCCTAGGAGTGGCCGTCCTGCAAAGATGACTGCAAGAGCACAGTGCAGAATGCTCAATGAGGTTAAGAAGAATCCTAGAGTGTCCGCTAAAGACTTACAGAAATATCTGGAAGATGCTAACATCTTTGTTGAAGGGTCTACGATACGTAAAACACTAAACAAGAATGGTGTTCATGGGAGGACACCATGGAAGAAGCCACTGCTGTCCCAAAAAAACATTGCTGCTCGTCTGAAGTTCGCAAAAGAGCACCTGGATGTTCCACAGCGCTACTGGCAACATATTCTGTGGACAGATGAATCTAAAGTTGTTGTTTGGAAGGAACACACAACACTATGTATGGAGGAAAAAGGCACTGCACACCAACTTCAAAACCTCATCCCAACTGTAATGTATGGTGGAGGGAGCATCATGGTTTGGTGCTGCTTTGCTGCCTCAGGACCTGGACAGCTTGCTGTCATCAACGGAAAAAGGAAAAGTTTATCAAGACATTTTGCAGGCAAATGTAAGGCTATATGTCCAATTTGAAGCTCAACAGAAGTTAGGTTATGCAACAGGACAACAACCCAAAAGACAGAAGTAAATCAACAACAGAATGGCAGAAGACAATACACCTTCTGGAGTGGCCCAGTCAGTCCTGTCCTCAACCCGATTTGAGATGCTGTGGCATGACCTCGAGGGGTGGTTCACACCAGGCATCCCAAGAATATTGTGGAACTGAAACAGTCTTGTAAAGAGGAATGGTCCAAAATTCCTCCTGACCATTGTGCAGGTCTGATTCGCAACCACAGAAAACGTTTGGTTGAGGTTATTGCTGCCAAAGGAGGGTCAACTTGTTATTAAATCCAAGGGTTTACATACTTTTCCCACCCTGCACTGTGAATGTTTACACAGTGTGTTCAATAAAGACATGAACAATTATAATTGTGTGTGTTATTAGTTTAAGCAGACTGTTTGTCTATTGTTGTGACTTAGGTGAAGATACAATTATGACCAATTTATGCAGAAATCCAGGTCATTCTAAAGTGTTCACATAATTTTCCTTCCCACTGTAACTGTAATTTCCCTAACCCCTGTTTAAGGATTTATTTAACCTGACAGACTTGGATAGGTCTCCACCAATATACTTTCACCAATCCTGTAACTTGATATCAGTTAGGCTCTAGGCCTATAATGTTGATGAAGGGAAGGAGGAATATAGGCCTAAAAGTGATGTCCTCTGAGAAGCGTTGCGAGAAGCGAGGTGTTCTTCTGGCTAAAGCCTAGATTGATGGTCTCTGTGGGCTAGACACTCCCTTTCCCTTACCCCTCGTCACGTCCTTAAACCTGATGCTCTTCTCTGGGAACAAATAGAAACCAGTTCCTCAGAAATGAACTGAAACACCCCTCACAGGTTTTCATTGGTACAACTAAGCAGAACAGGGTGGAATGGAATCTCAGGATGTTTTCATCATAGTCAGCCGGGAGCAGGACGCTCACTGAACCCTTTAGGACACACTGTCATCTTAGGGCTGAGTAATGATTTCCAAACAGTCCAGAAAGAAAGCCTTTTGCACAAAAATAACTCAGCCCTACTTTACAGAGCTGTATTTCCACTTCAGTAAAGTTCATCTTGTTTAATTGTATTCCTTTTCACCTTGTAATCCCGTCATGGGGGGAAAAAAGCACATCTTATCCTTTTAATTTTACAATGGTGGTTGGCTATTACAGTGGTTGACACGCACGAGCACACATGACAATCTGTGGCCCAGAGTTACGAGGGGAAGTAGCAAGGGTGTGTGCCTGCGGCGATAGGAAGTGAGTGTTTGTGATGTCATAGTAAATGCTCAGTGTTATCATTAGGAAACCTGCTCTTTGTTACCCACTGAAGAGGAAAGTTTCCTTCAACTAGCAGTTTAAATAACTGCCAAAGCCTCGATATCCAGGACAGGAGTTATGTTATGCAACCAGAAAACATACCACACACACAACATTTTAATAAAACCCACCATACATAATATTTTGATAGCCTATTTCTGCATTTTAATGTGTATTGACTCTATGTTCAGCCAGCGAAGGCTTCCTCTGGAAGGTTTCCTGTCTCTGGTCTTTCTCATTTTTTTTGTTGGCCTGTCTTGAGGATTATGATCAAACCTGCCTGGGAGATAAAAGGGCTCCGATGAGGCCTTTTGGATGGAGCCTCATGGCCCATAAATAGAGATGCTGCTGCTGGGATAGTAATTGCAGCCAGTTGAATTTACCAAATGGGACCAGACAAAGAGAGAACGGAAACCATAAGTTGTCGAGCAATTAGTGGCCTGGGTAGGCCTCTGCTGTTACCGACGGCCCCTGTCTACTGTATGCCTCTGCATACTGGGGACACACACACTCACAGACCACTGTACAGTATGCCTGTATCTGAGAGGCAGAGTGAGTACTTACTCAGGGATAGTGTGTCTGGATGTGCTCTCCTAGTCTCCCTGTGGGACTCATGCGCCTCATTACCTCTCATCATGCAGACGTACAGGAACCAACAGCATCTGCCTGGGAAGTCCTGTACAGAGAATGGATGCTCCTCAATAGTCATAAATTACAGGGCTTCTTCTTGTCCCCTTTCCCATATCTGCAGTGATATAAATGGTGCATTCATGCAGTCTCCTTTAAAGTAGTCTCTAATGTGAGGATTTAAGTCGATGCCAACTGCTAAGGGCACACAACTCCAAACTAACACACTTATCAAGACTGACAGTCTTACGGGGGTGAGACAGTTGCCATGGTGACAGAGAAGCCTGAGTGGTGTGATGTCCTGGAGCCACCTGAAGATAGAACAGTCTGACCTGTGTGTGGCTGACACACACACAGCCTGAAAGATGATGGAGGATGGCTTGTCAAGATAAGATGGGGCCTGGAATGTTTTGCTGGTTATTCATATTTTGCTCCCCAGGGGTGTGAAAGTAATGCGGGAAAATCGAGATCACAAATATCACCTATTATTATCCCATTACTTGTTTGTGATGTCGACTTGACTTTCAGAAATCAGAAGTAAGCACTCATCTGTACAGGCTACCCTTCTCTTTGTTCATAGTTTTTGTTCATAGTTTTAAGTCCAGTCTTTCTCAAGAGTATTGGCTCAGCCAATGTCTCAGGTCATGGTCTTATTAATCCTGCGGTCAGTGTTCTTTTTTGTTGTCTGTGAGTGAAGGTCCATCTGCTAATGCCCTGTTCTCATCCTCTCCCTATCACCTCCCTATCCCTGCAGGATAGCAATTACATTTTCTTTCTACCCCGTCGAGATGGGGCTGGCTGGACGCTTTGGCCGACATTGAATCCCCCTTCAGTCTCTGCTCTGCCTCTGTGTGCTGGTTAAGCTGTACCACTGCCCTCCCTAATCAACCCCTTTTATCACTACCCTCTTCGTTCCAACTCCATCCTCTCTGTCTCAGACAGAAAAACTACTGTTAGGCCTAGATCCAATCTGTGAAATATGGAATGTTCTGGCTAGGATCACACCATATACAAACACACCTCGTCAGCAGAAAAAGCTTTCCTCTTAGAGGTGTCTGAAGTGTGAACATAAACTCATTGTTGTGACAGAGTGGAGAAGGAGCATATCAGTGGGTGATTTAGAGGTTGAGAGAAATGAAAAGTTGAGAGAAATGAGTTGGGATTCTTTCCTTATAAAGGTGGTTCAACTTGTTTAGCCTACCTGCTGTCAGCAGATCTGGCTCTATATGAGGCCTGAGGATACAGGTGCCCTGGGCCCGTATCCACAAAGCATTTCAGAGTAGGATCTGTCCATAATCATATTTATTATGATCTATGTAAAAGGCAAAACTGATCATAGATCAGCACTCCTACTCTGAGACACTTAGTGGATACGGGCCCTGGTCATGACCTTTAACCTCACTAGCTATTGAGATCCATCTATTTAGAGCTTTCAGTATTTGCCTGGGTGTGTTTGTGATTTTAGATGTGTTCTTTTAGACGAGAGAAGCAGGTGAACGTTTATTTCACAGTCAATAGTACACTAGAAAAGGATTAGGCTACACTCAATGTTATTCCTCTTTGTTTGTCTGTTAATCTTTCGGTTTACAGTACATCTTGATACAGTTGTAGCCAGACAGTGTTTTACAGTTGATGCTGGTGGTTAGGCTTGGGAATTGCCAGGGACCTCACGATACGATATTATCGCGACACGTGCTGATACGATATGTATTGTGATTCTCACAGTTCTATATGTATTTCGATTCGATACTGCGATTTTTATTGCAATTTGAAGTTCCARACCAGAGTTATTTTCTGGCTTAAAACGGGGCTTAAGTGTTGCGTGGCAATAAGTGTTGTCGGCCATTGGTTTTAAAGCTAATTTCCTTCAATTGTACACATTTTGCCATGCAGCTGAGAGAAAATGTTGCCGTTTTAAACGTGAAAAAGTGCTTAGGCAGACTGCCCAAGGATTGAGAAAATGTGTTTTGATCAGGGAAATAAAAACGCTTAAAACATATTGGTTCACTATTTCAAAAGAAGATGGAGAACAAGCTATAGGATGAAAATACTGGATTTTTCCGCAGGTACAGCCTACTTGCGCTAGCTAACGCTACCTACAGTAGCAAAAAAATATATATGTACTTGGAGTCAAATATCGCTATAATATCGTCCCAAAATAATATTGCGATATGTAACTATAGATTTTTCCCCCATCACTGCTGTGGTCTAGCTGAGTGAAATGAGTGACTTATGTTTGTAAGAAGCAGCAGCAGTAGTCTAGGCTCCATGCCCAGTCAGTCCATGAACATTTCATTAGCTGTTCATCACAGACGGGGGCTTGAAAGGCACATCATGGAGAGCTAGGGAGCTGTTAAATGTATGTGAGGCTAGATGTGATTTTTATACAGTTATTATGCTGTGACGCTTCTCATTTTAGAGGCAGCTTGATGTCCTTGATTGGCGTTTATGGACATGTTTTCATAGACGTCAACACAATAAAAATAAACGATGATGAGGGGTCCCTCTATTGAGCCAAGTACATTATACAGTATGAATAGCATGCAGTTCAGTTCAGCAACATCACCTGACCTTTCTACTCTCTGTTGGAAGCTCTGTTTGACGGATGTAGAGTTGTTACTTCTCCTCCCACTCATTCACTTACCTCCTGGTTGACTCTATCCCTTGTTATGTATGCAGGAGGAGAGGATGGAGGGAGTGCATTGATCACGCTGAACATGGGCTGAAAAGAGGGCTCCTATTGAGTTGTGCACACACACCACTCCAGCTTGGCCACTGTGTTTTAGAGGCACACAATGATCCACCCACACACACTCTTTCCCACACACACTACCACACGAGAGAGGGCTTCAGAAACGAGCATGGCAGTTATACCTTTCGTGCTTTGCCTATGTTCATACAGGGCGTTCACTCACGACTCTAGAATGTAGAGAAAACGGGGCAATTCAAGAGGGGGCTACGAAATGAATGTCAAAACGTTGTTTTCTTTGCCCTATGTCATTATATATCACATACAATGAATCATTACATTGTTCTCTACAGTATTATAACCTTAATATAGTGGTATTTGACAGTGTTGATGAAATAAYGTTAATTTGCTGTGACCATTGCTAGTTTAGGCCACGCCTCTCTTGGTTGTATTTCTTCCATATTTGGCTTTGGGATGTGGTACAGTACAAGCTTTACGCATGTTGGATCAATCAAAAACCAATTTGATATCCACGTCATTTTCATCTCCAGATCCTCGGCTATATTGGCAATCAATCCATGTTGAGGGGCTGTTTTCTATGGCGATTTAAAGGGAAATAGTCAAAATACTCAATGAAAATAGGAAGAGATTGTCTTCTCGGAGGGTGGATATTGAAATTTGTAAATAAATATATATACATTTTTTTTATTCTGCGGATTTCATTTAGTAAAAGCCCATGTTTTCACTCAGAAACCAGCAGCCACAAGTTAGCTTGTCAGTTGCCATTCGAAGTAAGCCCGTGATGACATTGCATTCACTCTAAACATGCTACATTTTTCAAGTAAATCGTCAAACTTTTGAACCATATATGGTAGATACATGGGGTTTGGACTATTGTTTTCCTGACGCAACTCTCTATTGAATGAACATATTTCTCTAAATTTAAATGAAATAATCATTTTATGGGTGATAACCCTACATCATATTTTTTACCTAATCATCCACACAGTAATTTCTCTTATTGTGGTCATCCTCCCTGCTGCCAAGCCGTTTTACTACATTTACCACTGTGAGGGATTTTAGTAAAGCATTTAATTCTGTTGAGAAAAGAACCTGTTTGACTTGCCAAGTTGTTTCCTCCAGCTGAGACATTTATTGTGAGCGGAGTGCAGAGTGAAGGCCATGTTGTTCTGAGCAGGTCAGAATAGATCAGTCACAGTGTGATGTCAAGACAGCAGGCGCTGAACAGTTATCTGGCTGATTCTCTTTCTGCTTTCAGAGCCAGACATGAATTTAGTAATGAACCAACATTTTTAAAAGGCTTTTCATTCTACTGTTCACATGACCAATACACTACTAAATAGGTCTAGTTTATTGTGACTGTTCCATTTTGACTTCACTTTGGTTCCTGTAGAGGCTTGTATGGACGGAGACCCTGTTCTGCTCTACAGTGCCAGCTTTGTGCAGGATTGTAGTACCCTCCTCCCATACACTATGTGTTGGAACTAGCCAACTCTTCAATAGCCTGAATGAGGCTAGGATTGAAGTGTATTGTTTGCCAAAAGTAGCAGACTGCAATTTAATTTCCCAGTAATTTAAGTCTGATTCTCCCTGACAGATGTAGCCAACGGCTCCAGTTCGGGGTACCGGCCGCCCCCCAGGACGAAAGAGGTGGTCATCAATGGGCAGACGGTCAAGCTCAAGTACTGCTTCACCTGTAAGATCTTCAGACCACCGCGTGCCTCTCACTGCAGCCTTTGTGACAACTGTGTCGGTGAGTCACTGTTGGGCCACACATGCTGGGAGGGTGGGTGGACTGAAGGTGAAAAGTGTTTGTGTGTGTGTGTGTGTKTGTGTGTGTGTGTTTGTGTGTGTGTGTYTGTGTGTGTGCAAATGTGTTTGCCTTTGTGTGCAGATATTTTTCTATGTCTCAATTTGTGTTTGTTTTCTGCATGTTTGTGTGCTCTGTATATACATGTAGCTAAAAGGAATGTTAGGAATGTTTAGGAATGTTAAGACTATTGACTTCTATGGTGTTCGACAGATGAAGCATTGGTCTTCCAGCCTTCTCTCCAGGCCCACCTGAGACTGTGATCACTGCTCAGCCTCCACAGAGCCACAGCCTCCCTCTTGTTGTGTTCTCCTGTTCTTTTCCCAGAGTCCCCATTTGGCTAGGGATTTATGGGCTCATTAACACTGAGCAGAGAAAGATGGGTGACACAACTGTCATTATGAAATCTGGAGCCCCCCCTTGTTTCATAACTCACTCTGAATCACCTCACCCCCTCAGGCCTGTTCTGTTGTGGGGAGATTGGAGCTTTTACAACACTCAGAGGGACATTGTTTTCACTGAACAACTTTCTTCCATCCTCCTCCATCTCCCTTTCTCCACCCTCATCCCCCCACCTGCAGTGCAGCCTGTCTGTCCCTCTCTCCCTATCTTTTTGTAGTGGAAAAGCAGGCTACTCCCTGAAGCAGTAGAGGAAGAAGCGGGAGGATTTGCTTCTCTCTTCCACACAAGCAGTGAGCATGCTCTCTCTAGGCTTCTCACTGACTGGCTTGTCTGAGATTCTGTGACTGACCTAGGGCTTATCTCAACCTCTTCGAAACGAATCAAATAAAATGGTATTGGTCACGTACATATACTTAGCAAATGTACTTAGCAGATGTTATCGCGGGTGTTGCGAAATGCTTATGTTCCTAGTTCCAGTCTGGAATATACACTACCGTTCCAAATTTTTGTCCATGAAAATAACATCAAATTGATCAGAAATTCAGTGTAGACATTGTTWATGTTGTAAATGACTATTGTAGCTGGAAACGGCTGATTTTTTWAATGGAATATCTACATAGGCGTACAGAGGCCCATTATCAGCAACCATCACTCCTGTGTTCCAATGGCACGTTGTGTTAGCTAATCCAAGTTGATCATTTTAAAAGGCAAATTGATCATTAGAAAACCTTTTTGCAATTATGTTAGCACAGCCTAAAACTGTTGTCCTGATTTAAAGAATCAATAAAACTGGCCTTCTTTAGACTAGTTGAGTATCTGGAGCATCAGCATTTGTGGGTTCAATTACAGGTTCAAAATGGCCAGAAACAAAGTACTTTCTTCTGAAACTCGTCGGTCTATTTTTGTTTTGAGAAATGAAGGCTATTCCATGTGAGAAATTGCCAAGAAACTGAAGATCTCGTACAATGCTGTGTACTACTTCCTTCACAGAACAGGGCAAACTGACTCTAACCAGAATAGAAAGAGGAGTGGGAGGCCCCGGTGCACAACTGAGCAAGAGAACACGTACATTAGAGTGTCTAGTTTGAGAAACGGACGCCTCACAAGTCCTCAACTGGCAGCTTCATTAAATAGTACCCGCAAAACACCAGTCACAACAAGCTGTTGACGTTGTGGGAAAGGTTATTTTCCTGGTACCACTCCACCGCCACGCAGTCATGGGTTAACAGGGAGTACTGGATGGGGCTGAGCACGCACCCTTGAAGGGCACCTGTGTTGAAGATCAGTGTAGCGGAGGTGTAGTTGCCTACCTTCACTACATGGGGACGGCCCGTCAGGAAGTCCAGGACCAAGTTGTACAGGGCCCTGAGCCTAGTGTTGAGCTTGGAGGGCATTATGGTGTTGAAGGCTGAGCTGTAGTCAATGAACAGCATTCTTGCATACACTACTGGTCAAAGGTTTTAGAACACCTATTCATTAAAGTGTTTTTCTTTATTTTTACTGTTTTCTACATTGTAGAATAATAGTGAAGACATCAAAACTATGAAATCACGTAGTAACCAAAAAAGTGTTAAACAAATCAAAATATATTGAGAGATTTGTCAAATASCCATCCTTTGCCTTGATGACAGCTTTTCACACTCTTCACCTGGAAGGCTTTTCCAACAGTCTTGAAGGAGTTCACACATGTACTGAGCATTTGTTGGCTGCTTTTCCTTCACTCTGCGGTCCTACTCATCCCAAAACATATTAATTTGGTTGAGGCCAGGTCATCTGATGCAGCACTCCATCACTCTCCTTGGTCAAATAGCCCATACACAGCCTGGAGGTGTGTTGGGTCATTGTCCTGTTGAAAAACAAATGATAGTCTCACTAAGCCCAAACCAGATGGGATGGCGTATCGCTGCAGAATACTGTGGTAGCCATGCTGGTTAAGTATGCCATGAATTCTAAATAAATCAGTGTCACCAGCAAAGCACCCCCCACACCATCACACCTCCTCCTTCATGCTTTATGAAGGGAACCACACATGCGGAGATCATCCGTTCACCCACACCGCATCTCACAAAGACTGTGGTTGGAACCAAAACTTTCCAATTTGGACTCCAGACCAAAGGACACATTTCCACCAGTCTAATGTTCATTGCTCATGTTTCTTGGCCCAAGCTAGTCTCTTCTTATTATTTGTGTCCTTTAGTAGTGGTTTCTTTGCAGCAATTTGTGCATGGAGGCCTGATTCACACAGTATCCTCTGAACAATTGATGTTAAGATGTGTCTGTTACTGCATTTATTTGGGCTGCAATTTCTGAGGCTGGTAACTCTAATGAACTTATTCTCTAGAGTAGAGGTAACTCTGGGTCTTCCTTTCCTGTGGCGGTCCTCATGAGAGCCAGTTTCATCATAGCGCTTGATGATCTTTGCGACTGCACTTGAAGAATCTTTCTGGATTGACTGACCTTCATGTCTTAAAGTAATGATGGACTGTTGTTTCTCTTTGCTTATTTGAGCTGTTCTTGCCATGATATGGACTTGGTCTTTTACCAAATAGGGCTATTTTCTGTATACCACAACACAGCTGATTGGCTCAAACGCATTAACTTCTTATGGCTGAGTTCCCGTTAACGGGATCGACTTGACAACAGCCAGTGAAAGTGAAGGGCGCCAAATTCAAACAACAGAAATCACATAATTAAAATTCCTCAAACATACAAGTATTTTACACCATTTTAAAGATAAACTTGTTGTTAATCCCACCACACCATCTGATTATGTTAGGTCAGTACCTAGTCACAGAAAAACACAGCCATTTTTCCAGCCAAAGAGAGGAGTCACAAAAAGCAGAAATAGAGATACAATTAATCACTAACCTTTGATCTTCATCAGATGACACTCATAGGACTTCATGTTACACAATACATGTATGTTTTGTTCGATAAAGTTCATATTTATATCCAAAAATCTTAGTTTACATTGGCGCGTTATGTTCAGTAATGTTTTGCCTCCAAAACATCCGGTGATTTTACAGAGAGCCACATCAATTTACAGAAATATTCATCATAAATGTTGATGAAAATACAAGTGTTATGCATGGAACTTTAAATAAACTTCTCCTTAATGCAACCGCTGGGTCAGATTTCAAAAAAACTTTACGGAAAAAGCACACCATGCTATAATCTGAGTACGGCGCTCAGACACAAAAACAAGCCATACAGGTACCCGACATGTTGTGGAGTCAACAGAAGTCAGAAATAGCATTATAAATATTCACTTACCTTTGATGATCTTCATCAGAATGACTCCACAATGACTCCACAAGGAATCCCAGTTCCACAATAAATGTTTGTTTTGTAAGATAAAGTCCATAATTTATGTCAATACCTCCTTTTTGTTCGCGCGTTTAGTTCAAAAATCCAAATTCACGACGCGCAGGCACACTTAGTCCAGACGAAAAGTCAAGAAATTCCATTACAGTTCGTAGAAACATGTCAAACGATGTATAGAATCAATCTTTAGGATGTTTTTAACATAAATCTTCAATAATGTTTCAACCGGAGAATTCCTTTGTCTTTAGAAACGAAAAGGAACGCAGCTACCTCTCACGGGGCGCGCCTGAGTGAGCTCGTGGCACTCTGCCAGACMCCTGACTCAATCAGCTGTCATTCCCTCATCCTTCACAGTAGAAGCATCAAACAAGGTTCTAAAGACTGTTGACATATAGTGGAAGCCTTAGGAAGTGCAATATGACCCCATAGACACTATATTGAATAGGCAAACCTACAAACCTCATATTTCCCACTTCCTGGTTGGATCTTTTCTCAGGTTTTTGCCTGCCATATGAGTTCTGTTATACTCAGACATCATTCAAACAGTTTTAGAAACTTCAGAGTGTTTTCTATCCAAATCTACTAATAATATGCATATTTTAGCTTCTGGGCCTGAGTAGCAGGCAGTTTACTCTGGGCACCTTATTCATCCAAGCTACTCAATACTGCCCCCAGCCATAAGAAGTTAAGAAGGAAAGAAATTCCACAAATTAACTTTTAAGAAGGCACACCTGTTAATTGAAATGCATTCCAGGGGACTACCTCATGAAGCTGGTTGAGAAAATTCCAASAGTGTGCAATTTTGTCATCAAGGCAAAGGGTGGCTACTTGAAGAATCTCAAATATATATTTTAACACTTTTTTGGTTGTTACATGATTCCATATGTGTTATTTCATAGTTTTGATGTCTTCTCTATTATTCTACAATGTAGAAAATAATAAAAATAAAGAAAAACCCTTGAATGAGTAGGTGTTCAAAACCTTTAACCGGTAATGTATATATTTTTGTCCAGATGGAATAGAACAGTGTGCAGTGCAATGCTGATTGAGTCATCCTTTGGATCTGTTGGAGCAGTATGAAAATTGAAGTGTGTGTTGGGTAAGGTGATCCTTAAAAAGCCTTCCAAAGCACTTCATGATGACAGAAGTGAGTGCTACAGGGCAATAGTCATTTAGTTCAGTTACCTTCGCTTTCTTGAGTACAGGAACAATGGTGGACATTTTGAAGAAAGTAAGGTCCAACAGACTGGGATAGGGAGAGATTGAATATGACTGTAAACACTACAGCCAGCTGGTCTGCACATGCTCTGAGGACGTGGCTAGGGAATGCTGTCTGGGCCAGCAACCTTGCGAGGTTTAACACACTTAAATGTCTTTCTGACGTCAGTCATGGAGAACTGGAGCTAATAACAATAATGATTGATTGGATTTCCTTAACACGGGAACTTCCTGTTTGTTTCTTCTTATAGGACGGGATGAGTTGAATGGAGACGTGATCTGATTTGCCGAAGGGAGGGTGGGGTGGGCCTTGTAGTCCCAGAAGGGGGAGTAGCAATGGTCAAGAGTCCTCGATGAGCATGTAGCGTAGGCGATGTGTTGATTAAACTTTGGTCGTTTTTTCCTCAGATTTGCGTTAATAAAGTCCCCAGCTAGATTAAATGCAGCCTCAGGATATGCAGTTTCCAGTTTGGACAAAGTCCAGTGTGGTTTCTTTAGAGCCGTCGTGGTGTCTGCTTGAGGGGGAATATGCACGACCGTGACAATGACCGAAGAGAATTCTCTCGGGAGGTAATGCATTYCAAATCGGGAGAGCAATAGGGCTTGAGTTCTTGTTCTTACCACAATCACACAATGAGTTGTTAATCATGAAACGTGGGAGGAGGGTAACATACACCTTTGTTGCTCCTTGTTTCAGCAAGGTGCCTTCGGCTGCCTAGGTAACGCACCTTCCTGCAAGAGCACATGTAGTCAGGAGCAGAGAAGAGCTGAGGAGAGGAACATTTGCAAGTTTTTATTTTATTTTATTTTATTTATTTATGCTATTCAAACGATTACAATGGTGATCGTAGTCATTTGGCTGAAAAATAACCATCATCCAAAATTCCAGAACGGTGACAGCCCTGCTCATCACATTCTGTTTACTTTTCTCTTCCTTAAGCTCCTCTCCCAGCTCCCTCACAGCATGCACATTCCTGATTATCTTTACATAGCTCGTAGCATTGAGATTTAAATGGCAAATATCCAAAAGCTGTGTATTTCGATAGTGTTCCAAATATAGATTGTTTAAGCTAAGTGCCAAAATTCACCTTTTATTCTATTGTATTCATGCATGCCCAGGCATATTTTGGAGGCACGTTGCCAGAACTGAATCCTGACAGTAGGTTCTTTGAGACTGGATTCCTGCTTTGTGAGATTAATAACACACACACACACACACACACACACACACACGGACGTGCATACAAACCGACACAAACCGCCTCATCACCAGGCATTCTGTCTTTTATTTCAATTGAAAAAGTGGTGTCTGAAGCAATCTGCCTGAAACTGTACTGAGTGGTGTCTGAAGCAATCTGCCTGGAAAACTGTACTGAGTGGTGTCTGAAGCAATCTACATAGTAACAGTACTGGCACACTGGACTCTACTATAATGGTCCTTTGCCTCCTGTCAGCTTCAAGTCCTCACACAGTCAGACAAGTCCCTAATGGAGGTCTCTCAGGATGTTATTATCCATGTGCCCACAGTACCACTCATTCACAGACCCACTTAACTCCACAGCAGATTTGGGCTGTGGACACACAGCCTCCCTCCCCTCTGTGCAATAGCTCCTGTTTGAATAGGCAGCAGCAGTCTGAAACAGTAGCTAATCATGCCAGGGCTCAAAGGGAAGGCTCACTTCCTGTAATTTGGATGTAATGTGGGATGTGGATCATTTCCATTATAATCACAGTTCACATTCTGCCAGGGAGGTTTAGGTAGGAGTGTGGTAAAGGTGCCAAGAAGGCCCACTGCTGTGTGTGTGTGTGTGTGTGTGTGTGTGTGTGTGTGCGTGCGCCCCAGGGACAGGCACTTTAACTATAAATAGCAACATTTAATTTGCCATCAAGGTGGAAATGGTGAACTGTATGTGGGTTACATACTGTGTGTCTGTGGTGCTTTGAATATACTGCTGTTTTTCAGAGGCATACCTCTACCTACCTTTGTACCTGACTGTAGCCAGCTTCCTCTTGCTGGCAGGTAGGCAGTGTCTCAAAGCTCTAGTACACTCAATATAAATATTCCATCTCCACCTTATTCTCTCTGTCTCTGTGTCTCTGTTTCTCTGTCATTCTCTCTCTCTGCATCCTCCCCCTTTCTCGCTGTGTATCTCTCTCTCCCAAGCATCATTGCACTTGCTTAATGTGTCTTTAATGTGAGTTTCTCTCTTCTTTCCCGCAGAGCGTTTTGACCACCACTGTCCCTGGGTGGGGAACTGTGTTGGGAAAAGGAACTACCGTTTCTTCTACATGTTCATCCTCTCCCTCTCCTTCCTCACAATCTTCATCTTCGCCTTTGTCATCACACATGTCATCTTACGTAAGTAATTGACAATAAAGATTGTACACACACACACACACACACACACACACACACACACACACACACACACCTCTTCCTCCTGGTTCTGGTTGTGTCAGAGCAGCTAGCCAGCAGGCTGTAAGTGGGCGGGCGTTGTGAAGCCCAGCAGTATTCTGGCTCCTTACCATCCCCCCCCAGAGTGAGCAGATAGTAGAGTCTGTGTGTGTGTGGGTGAGGGAGAGTGGGTGAGGATGACGGCTGGGAAAACAACTGGAGAAAAGAATGGAAGTCACAAATTAACCAACAGAGAATTCTCTCTTCAGTTGATCTTTCTTTTGTATCCTTCTCTTGATTTTGACTGTGGGCAAAATAGAAATTCTAGTCTCCTTCTGAAGAGAAGTCTGCTCTGTTTACAAAGTGTTATATTGACTGCCCACGTCACTATAACAAGGTTACCAAGCCCCTCTCCTGTACAGCCCATATAATTATAGTAGTCCTCTCAGRGTAGCTGTGAAGGGCACCTAGCTAGAAACACCTGTCACTGTTATGGATGAGACGAGCAGCACAGAGATCAATATGTCTCTTGGTGACTGAATTAGGCTAGATGGCCGTATTGGATTGTGCTCCTTCTCCTCCCCTCTCTATCCTGTATCCCAGATGGCAGTTAAAATGTAATGGCAATTAAAGTGGGTGCGCTCTGTCTTGCTCAGCCTCAGCATAAACTTGCTGACTGAATAAAAAAAGCTACTAAGTGTTTATGGCGTATGATATCCAATCCGCCCTGCATCATTATGTGTACACACAGCACAGGGAGAGCTGTACGCCACTTTATACTCTGAAGGCTTATCAGTATATTGGGTGCCAGTACAGATGGGTTATCTTCTGCTACTCTCATAATCTTAGCCTATTAGTCAAAACATTTCACTGTAGACTAGTGATGTCTCTTTTCTGAGAGGGGCTCTCACTCCCTAACATAGTGTCAGATATATTGTAGGTGCCATGGTATTTTGACCTTCTAACTTGTGTTATATGTTGTCAGCTTTGAGAGGGTATTGTGCTCTATCCCCTAGTAGCCTACAGTACATCGGGCTTCGCTCCATTCAAAGCCAAGCTCTGCGGCTGACCTTTCACCTTACTCAGTCTAAAGTTTTTTTTAGATTCTTTAGAATGTTTAACTGTTATTAAACTCTCGTCTCTCACTGCAGGATCCCATCGACAAGGGTTCCTCAACGCACTCAAAGACACTCCTGCTAGATATCCTTTCTCACAATGGTGTGATGGATGACTGCTGTCCCAGCTCTGCATGACTGCTGTCCCAACTGGTGCCTCTGTGGCTCCCTCCCTCTCATATAAATTGTCTCTCTGTACAGTATCGCTCTCTCTCTCTCTCTCTCTCCCTCTCCATCCTCCCTCCCTCCATCTCTCAGTGTTGTTGCGTTCCAAACAGCAGGATTTGTCTTGTTGTGTCCTCAGAGGTTGACAGCCGCCTGGGGTGGAGAGGATGACCCTGTGGCTGACCCTGTGGCTGACCCTRTGGCTGACCCTGTGGCTGACCCTGTGGCTGACCCTGTGGCCACTACTGTTCAAAATACTACTAGAAGCTAGCTGCTAGCCAACCCATAGTCTCTACACAACTGCAGAGGAACAGTAGTTTTGCTTTGATTTTAGGGCCAGGCATTTTTTTCTGCCCAGATCAAATAGTTATTACAATATATGTATTTTTTATTTATTGGAATGCTTTTCAGTTTTAAGCCCCAAAAAAGTGAAAATCCTCAGCATGGAACTGTTCTATGATTTCCCTGTAACCTCTACTAGTGTCACCTCTCTGTGCCTCTCATCTCCCAGACAACTCTATACTGTATTCTCCATTTCAGCGGCCCGACACTCAGGTAATCTATAATCTGCCAGCCAGGCTGCTTGATGTGTGAGTGTGTCTCTCTGTCTGTCGGGCTTCATTTGTCTGTAGGCATGCTGCTGCTCTCTCAGGGAGATAAGAAGCACGTCGGGCCCTCTGGTGAGGAACCGTATTGCAGGCTCAGCTGATAACACAGCAGCCCAATGTTGTACAGCAGCGCAGTGCTTTAAACAGGCAGGCAGGGGATGAGGCCTGATAACATCTATCTCACCAGTCTCCTGTATGTGAATGATGACATCCTTTGCTTGTCCTTGAGAGAGGAGGGGGCAGAAAGTCATCATGGAGGAGATGGTAGTTGGATTAACTCTAACCTGCCCTTGTGTGTTCTCTTTTCTTTTAGTGTATGTATGGGGCGGCAGGTAGCCTAGTGGTTAGAGCGTTGGTCCAGTAACCGAAAGGTTGCTGGATCAAATCCCTGTGCTGGCAAGGTAAAAATCTGTCGTTCTGCCCCTGAACAAGGCAGTTAACCCACTGTTCATAGGCCGTCATTGTAAATAGGAATTTGTTCTTAACTGACTTGTTAAAATAAATGTATACATGTGGCTGTGTGTGTGTGCAAGCACAGGAGTCAGGACATAATGACAGTAGTAGTAGCAGCCCAGGGGAAGCACTTTTACATAACTCCTCTCACTGGGATTAGGGTTTGGCAGTATACCGTATTTTACAATATACTGGTATTGATGCATTGACCGATTTGGGTTTTTACCTTTATAACGGTATTTGAATGTTTAGTTTGTTAAATGTGATACGCTGTGTTATGTCCATTTTTATAGTTTACTCCGCTACTTGAGTCATCTCTCCGCTCTCTCTCTCCATGCCGCTTTCCACACAGACCTAGTCCCGCCCCCTGTCACTCAAGGAGCGCATTTGTTGTTGCTCAACCACGAGACACTTGCGTTCAGTCTGCATGGTCAATGCAGCAATGTTGATGACAACGATGTTGTTTCTTTGCTTCTTATTAATATAAATCCACAAGCATTGTATACTTACACTATTAGTTTGTATCTTATATCTGCAAATAGTTTGTTTGTCTTTGCAAGTTGTGGCTGAATCGAGTTAGCCGCTAATGTTAATCGTTAATTTTAGTTTGCTGGCTAGTTAGCTAATAAATGTTCTGAGTTAGAGCAAACATAGCTAGCTATACAGCCTGATAGCAGTAGTGGTGTAGGCCTAAACCTTCTAAATCAATGAGGCATAGGCGTAGCATGAATATGTTAGCTACATAAAGCTATAGGAATATATTAGCTACATAGAGTAGACTAGACTTAATCTGTGTCCGAGAAACCATAAAGTAGCTAAGAGAAAATATTTAAATTAGCTAAAGATTATAGGGACCCCTAGGAAACACTGACCAACACTTTGGTTCCTAACCTGTCACAATAACTCCTCCCTGGCATTTTCTTTTGTAGTCATGTCAAACAACACTGTATTCAAAGTGCCCACTATTATATTCTAACTATAGAATTAGAATAATCATTCTATTTCCATGATTCCAATAGTTCACCGAAGTGTTTTGATCTAAATTGTGAGTCAAATCACAATTTTAACATTTGGTAAAAAAATAAGGCCTAGTGCCTCCCGACTGGCACAGCGGTCTAAGGCACTGCATCACAATGCTAGAGGTGTCACTATAGACCCGGGTTCGATTCCGGGCTGTATCACAACCGGACGTGATCGGGAGTCCCATAGGGCAGCGCACAATTGGTCCAGCGTCGTCCGGGTTAGGGGAGGGTTTGGCCGGGGGGGGGGGGGCTTTACATGGCTCATCGCGCTCTAGCGACTCTTGTGGCGGGCCGGGCGCCTGTAGGCTGACCTCGTCGTCAGTTAAGTGGGCAGGTGTTAAGAAGCGCGGTTTGGAGGACGCATGACTTGACCTTCGACTCCTGAGCCCGTTGGGGAGGTGCAGTGATAAGACAAGATCGAAAAAGGGGGTAAAAAAGAAAAACAATTAAAATAATAAGAAATCAAAATAAGGCCTTGATTTTTTGCCCATATTGCGCAGCCCTATGTGGCAGTGTGGAAATGATCAAATACCATCATACCGTCAAAAATGTGAAAAATACTGCCATCTTTTGGCCATATCGCTCTAACTCTGATCTGCCGCTGCTACTGATTCTGATTCTGCTGCTCCTGATTCTGCTGCTCCTGATCTTTGAGACCACTGTTCCACTGTACTACCATGCTGTTTCCAGTCAAGTGAACAGAGGGCTAGGCAGGCTAGCTAGAGTAAGGACAGGCATTGGCAGCAGGTCAATACTGCCCTTTCCTTTCCTCTACTCTGTGTGTTTGATGTATGTATGTGAGGGAAAGAGAGCAGATGTGTGTCTCTATCTGTCAATAAGAGAGGGTACCTGGTGTGAAATAGCGTTTAAATCGGTGATATCACTCGCTCTGAGACCTTGAAGTATTTTTCCCCTTGCATTAGTGATATGTAACGATGCTTCGTGGGAGGCAGTTGTTGTGTTAAGAGGGTCCCTAGTTTGAGCCCAGGTTGGGGCAAGGAGAGGGATTGAAGCAAACCTGTTTCAAGAGCATGCACCTGTTACTGAGCTGTAGCATAGGACAGTGTATGTGTCAGGTTTTCCTTAACCCTTTGGTCACTGTGCTGGAGGTGGTGGTGTGTTTCTTCTCTGTCTGGTCCATAGTGGGGCTGTCTGGATTCCACACATACCTGATCAGCTCCAACCAGACCACAAATGAAGATGTGAGTACATGGATACACACACTCACAAATCATCTTAATTTGTGAAGCAGAGAGAGAGTAAGTGTATAACTGGATTTCTCTTAAATTGCTGAAGTTCTCATGTGTAAAACATCAGTACCTGCAGGGTTCATACATACCCCCAGCCATCTCCTGTCTCCTACCAGATTACACAGACACTACTAAACCCCCAGCCTTCTCCTGTCTCCTACCAGATTACACAGACACTACTAAACCCCAGCCTTCTCCTGTCTAGCTGATTACACAGACACTACTAAACCCCCAGCCTTCTCCTGTCTAGCTGATTACACAGACACTACTAAACCCCCAGCCTTCTCCTGTCTAGCTGATTACACAGACACTACTAAACCCAGGCAGCAGTTTGGTTTTTCCTCTAGTGGATGGTTGAGTTTAGTGGAAGACAGCCAGATCTGAGTCTGACCTCATCTATTTCCAGGCAGTTTGCCTCATCGCTCACCACTGTAGAGCTGCCTGGGACATTATAGACACATACACACAGAAGGAACCGAAAGTTCCGGATAAAAGTCTGAGGAAATTGATCTTCCCTTTTTAAATACAAATTATGTTTTTAACCCCTGGTTTACTGCTCTGATTGTGGCCTTTTCTGTTTCAGATCAAAGGGTCATGGTCGTCTAAAAGAGGGAAAGACAATTATAACCCTTACAGCCACGGAAACATATTCACCAACTGCTGTGCAGCGCTGTGTGGACCCCTGCCACCCAGGTAAGGACAGTCCTGTGTTTGCGTGCGGATCTGACATATATTTGGATTTACCCAGAATGTAACATATGGCACACTATCATCCTCTGTCTTAGAGAAGTGTCAAATCCAATAGTTCTTCTCATTCTAGGAGAAATCAGTTTTTCCCGTCACTGTAATTTCCTACATTGTCAGTAAGCTAAAATAGGTCCGTCACACAGAGCTCATCTTGATCTCGCTAGAGAGCTGCTGCTGTGAAATCATCTGCCTGCAGCTACTCCTCATTCAGACCTCTGATAGTACAAAGGATTCCAGCACCTCCCAGTGAGATCAAACTATGCACATAGAAATGCTAGATGTAGTAGTCATTGTATCTATAGACTCATAGCCATTGATTGCTTATTAGCTTGTCTTATCCAACACTTCCTTCTCTACAGAATTTGCATTCAGACACATCATCAATATAACCCTTTCATTTGGATTACCTCACTGTGTATAACTCATAGTTGAACCCCCATTTTTTAAAATTATGTTTTATTTATTTTTTATTTTTTTATTTCACCTTTATCTAACCAGGTAGGCCAGTTGAGAACAAGTTCTCATTTACAACTGCGACCTGGCCAAGATGAAGCAAAGCAGTGCGACAAAAACAACACAGAGTTACACATGGGATAAACA
>NC_036849.1:23439411-23499198 GCF_002910315.2 Salvelinus sp. IW2-2015
TCTCCTACCAGATTACACAGACACTACTAAACCCCCAGCCTTCTCTGTCTCCTACCAGATTACACACACTACTAAACCCCAGCCATCTCCTGTCTCCTACCTGATTACACATACACTACTAAACCCCCAGCCTCTCCTGTCTCCTACCAGATTCAGACACTACTAAACCCCCAGCCTTCTCCTGTCTCCTACCAGATTAACAGACACTACTAAACCCCCAGGCCTGTCTTCCTGCCTCCTACCAGATTACACAGACACTACTAAACCCCCAGCCATCTCCTGTCTCCTACCAGATTACACAGACACTACTAAACCCCCAGCCTTCTCCTGTCTCCTACCAGATTACACAGACACTACTAAACCCCAGCCTTCTCCTGTCTAGCTGATTACACAGACACTACTAAACCCCCAGCCTTCTCCTGTCTAGCTGATTACACAGACACTACTAAACCCCCAGCCTTCTCCTGTCTAGCTGATTACACAGACACTACTAAACCCAGGCAGCAGTTTGGTTTTTCCTCTAGTGGATGGTTGAGTTTAGTGGAAGACAGCCAGATCTGAGTCTGACCTCATCTATTTCCAGGCAGTTTGCCTCATCGCTCACCACTGTAGAGCTGCCTGGGACATTATAGACACATACACACAGAAGGAACCGAAAGTTCCGGATAAAAGTCTGAGGAAATTGATCTTCCCTTTTTAAATACAAATTATGTTTTTAACCCCTGGTTTACTGCTCTGATTGTGGCCTTTTCTGTTTCAGATCAAAGGGTCATGGTCGTCTAAAAGAGGGAAAGACAATTATAACCCTTACAGCCACGGAAACATATTCACCAACTGCTGTGCAGCGCTGTGTGGACCCCTGCCACCCAGGTAAGGACAGTCCTGTGTTTGCGTGCGGATCTGACATATATTTGGATTTACCCAGAATGTAACATATGGCACACTATCATCCTCTGTCTTAGAGAAGTGTCAAATCCAATAGTTCTTCTCATTCTAGGAGAAATCAGTTTTTCCCGTCACTGTAATTTCCTACATTGTCAGTAAGCTAAAATAGGTCCGTCACACAGAGCTCATCTTGATCTCGCTAGAGAGCTGCTGCTGTGAAATCATCTGCCTGCAGCTACTCCTCATTCAGACCTCTGATAGTACAAAGGATTCCAGCACCTCCCAGTGAGATCAAACTATGCACATAGAAATGCTAGATGTAGTAGTCATTGTATCTATAGACTCATAGCCATTGATTGCTTATTAGCTTGTCTTATCCAACACTTCCTTCTCTACAGAATTTGCATTCAGACACATCATCAATATAACCCTTTCATTTGGATTACCTCACTGTGTATAACTCATAGTTGAACCCCCATTTTTTAAAATTATGTTTTATTTATTTTTTATTTTTTTATTTCACCTTTATCTAACCAGGTAGGCCAGTTGAGAACAAGTTCTCATTTACAACTGCGACCTGGCCAAGATGAAGCAAAGCAGTGCGACAAAAACAACACAGAGTTACACATGGGATAAACAAACGTACAATCAATAACACAATAGACAAATCTATGTACAGTGTGTGCAAATGTAGTAAGATTAGGGAGGTAAAGCAATAAATAGGCCATAGTGGCGAAATAATTACAATTTAGCATTAACACTGGAGTGATAGATGTGCAGATGATGATGTGCAGGTAGAGATACTGGGGTGCAAAAGAGCAAAAAAAGAAATGACAATATGGGGATGAGGTAGTTGGGTGTGCTATTTACAGATGGGCTGTGTACAGGTACAGTGATCGGTAAGCTGCTCTGACAGCTGATGCTTAAAGTTAGTGAGGGAGATATAAGTCTCTAGCTTCAGTGATTTTTGTAATTTGTTCCAGTCATTGGCGGCAGAGAACTGAAAGGAAAGGCGGCCAAAGGAGGTGTTGGCTTTGGGGATGAACAGTGAAATATACCTCCTGGAGCGTGTGCTACGGGTGGGTGTTGCTATGGTGACCAGTGAGCTGAGATAAGGCGGGGCTTTACCTAGCAAAGACTTATAGATAGTGCGTTTGGCGACGAATATGTAGCAAGGGCCAGCCAACGAGAGTGTACAGGTCGCAAATATGGGGCTTTGGTGACAAAACGGATGGCACTGTGATAGACTACATCCAATTTGCTGAGTGGAGTGTTGGAGGCTATTTTGTAAATTACTCTGGAAGGAGAGTTTACAGTCTAACCAGACACCTAGATATTTGTAATTGTCCACATATTCTAAGTCAGAACCGTCCAGTGTAGTGATGCTAGTCGGGCGGGCAGCAATCGGTTAAAGAGCATGCATTTAGTTTTACTAGCATTTAAGAGCAATTGGAGGCCACGGAAGGAGTGTTGTATGGCATTGAAGCTCGTCTGGAGGTTTGTTAACAGTGTCCAAGGAAGGGCCAGATGTATACAGAATGGTGTCGTCTGCGTAGATGTGGATCAGGGAATCACCAGCAGCAAGAGTGACATCATTGATATATACAGAGAAAAGAGTCGGCCCGGGAATTGAACCCTGTGGCACCCCCATAGAGACTGCCAGAGGTCCGGTCAACAGGCCCTCCGATTTGACACACTGAATTCTATCTGAGAAGTAGTTGGTGAACCAGGTGAGGCAGTCATTTGAGAAATCAAGGCTATTGAGTCTGCCGATAAGAATGCGGTGATTGACAGAGTCGAAAGCCTTGGCCAGGTCGATGAAAACGGCTGCACAGTACTGTCTTTTATCTAAGGCGGTTCTGATATCGTTTAGGACCTTGAGCGTGGCTGAGGTGCCACCATAACCAGCTCGGAAACCAGATTGCATAGTGGAGAAGGTACAAGTGGGATTCGAAATGGTCAGTGATCTGTTTGTTAACTTGGCTTTTGAAGACTTTAGAAAGGCAGGGCAGGATGGATATAGGTCTATAACAGTTTGGGTCTAGAGTGTCTCCCCTTTTGAAGAGGGGGATGACCGCGGCAGCATTCCAATCTTTAGGGATCTCAGACGATACGAAAGAGAGGTTGAACAGGCTAGTAATAGGGGATAAGAAAGAGAGGGTCCAGATTGTCTAGCCCAGCTGATTTGTAGGGATCCAGATTTTGCATCTCTTTCGGAACATCAGCTATCTGGATTTGGGTGAAGGAGAAGCGCGGGGGGGGGGGGGTGCAGAGCTGTTGGCAGGTCAGGGGTGCCAGGTGGAAAGCATGGCCGGCCGTAGAAAAATGCTTATTGAAATTCTCGATTATCGTAGATTTATCGGTGGTGACAGTGTTTCCTAGCCTCAGTGCACTGGGCAGCTGGGAGGAGGTGCTCTTCTTCTCCATGGACTTTACGGTGCCCCAAAACTTATAAGAATTAGTGCTACAGGATGCAAATTTCTGTTTGAAAAAGCTAGCCTTAGCTTTCGTAACTGACTGTGTATATTGGTTCCTGACTTCCCTGAAAAGTTGCATATCACTGGGGCTTTTTGATGCTAATGCAGTACGCCACAGGATGTTTTTGTGCTGGTCAAGGGCAGTCAAGTCTGGAGGTAACCAAGGGCTATATCTGTTCTTAGTTCTACATTTTTTGAATGAGGCATGCTTATTTAAGATGGTGAGGGAAGCACTTTTAAAGAACAACCAGGCATCCTCTACTGACGGGATGAGGTCAATATCCTTCCAGGATACCCGGGCCGGGTCGATTAGAAAGGACTGCTTGCTGAAGTATTTTAAGGAGCGTTTGACAGTGTTGTGTCTTTACTGTCATTAAATTGAAGACTTATAGTTTTTATCAAAGATTCTATGTAATTAGTTATTACGCGATCAACTAAATAATAACGTAACTAATTAACTAGGAAGTTGGGGCACCAGGGAAGTATTCAGATTACAAAGTTATAATTTCCCAATATAACCTTTCAGATATTTTCATATCTGATCAATAGTCTTCTGATTAATGATTTATTTATTTTTACCTCACGTTGTTGGCCATCTGCACGAACCCAGCCCTCACTACGACATTTTTACATTTTAGTCATTTAGCAGACGCTCTTATCCAGAGCGACATTTTATTACATTTTACATACTGAGACAAGGATATCCCTACCGGCCAAACCCTCCCTAACCCGGACGACGCTATGCCAATTGTGCGTCGCCCCACGGACCTCCCGGTTGCGGCCGGCTGCGACAGAGCCTGGGCGTGAACCCAGAGACTCTGGTGGCGCAGCTAGCACTGCGATGCAGTGCCCTAGACCACTGCGCCACCCGGGATACGAGTCATCCATACATCAATTGTCTTAGTAATAAATAAATGATTTAACTAAGTAATTCACAGAAATGCATAAACAAACAAACAAACTTAAAATGGTTACATGAAATGATAGGAGAAATATGCCCTAGTGGGCTGAACCGGCATGGCGGCTTGTTAGACAAAGGGAAAATTGGGGGTCGACTAAGAAGTCACTACAGAGTTCATAATTATAACAATTGACATGCTAATCCTTTACACATGAATGCTCACTCATTCGGGAACAATTGCAATATATATACGCTCAGTGTGTCGTCTTGATCGCTGGAGAAAAGTTAGTTTCTGTTGGAGAGTTTCGTCTGTCTTGGTTATTGTGGATAGTTCGGAGTGACATTCGTTATAGAATGGATGTTTCGGCGGTTGTCGTTCTTCGCGTTCAATGATACCGAATTTCTAGCTGCAGACTAGTAGTCAATATCAAAGACTTGTTCTTATTCGTCTAAGAGTTTAACCACGTGGTATGGTTAAAGATTCAGCAATTGTCCACAACCTTTGTCTCCTCCTAATGGAGAAAAAACATGGTCTAGTGATAATTTCTCAGAGTTGGGTTTTTATTAGGAATTGCMGAAAGGGGCTGTCCCAGKATGTCTGACCMAACTGGGCTCAGGGGCGGGTCCTCGGATTTAGTTCAAATCAAAAGCGATTTGTATTTTTCTTCATTAAAACAGTCCAAAATCATATTACACAATTATACAAACAGTATCATACTCACTCATTCATTTTAGACAACAATTAGATGTAAACCTCATATCTGAGGTTATTATATAAACAGCGGTATGGTAATGTAGCCACACAGTCTCCCATGAGTTTCCCGAGTTGTGACAAACGGACATGTTAATAGCTGGATTCTTCACCGATCTTTTATACTTTTTCCGGAACATGAAATCTGTTCGTACCTCAAGTTCTGTGAGGTGGAAGAAAACCCTTTGTCCTGAAAGTTTACCCTCTCTCTAATACTGTTTGGCCATGAGGAGATTCTCAGGAATTTACGACGTCTCTCTGTGACCACAGCATGGGTTGAAGGAGGAAAGGGGGAGGCAGGGAGAGGGGGATGGGCTTTATGTACCTAAACAGGCAATGTCATGACAACAGTGATGAGGGTGGTCGTTTGACCGCGGGCCCATTCCGGATGAAGGCAATGAGGCAGTGATCACTGAGATCCTGGTTGAAGATAGCAGAGGTGTATTTGGAGGGCAAGTTGGTCAGGATGATATCTATGAGGGTGCCCATGTTTACAGATTTAGGGTTGTACCTGGTAGGTTCCTTGATAATTTGTGTGAGATTGAGGGCATCTAGCTTAGATTGTAGGACGGCCGGGGTGCTAAGCATATCCCAGTTTAGGTTACCTAACAGTACGAACTCTGAAGATAGATGGGGGGCAATCAATTCACGTATGGTGTCCAGGGCACAGCTGAGGGGGGTCTATAACAAGCGGCAACAGTGAGAGCCTTATTTCTGGAAAGGTGGATTTTTAAAAGTAGAAGCTCGAACTGTTTGGGTACAGACCTGGATAGTATGAGAGAACTCTGCAGGCTATCTCTGCAGTAGATTGCAACTCCGCCCCCTTTGGCAGTTCTATCTTGACGGAAATGTTGTAGTTAGGGATGGAAATTTCAGAATTCTTGGTGGCCTTCCTAAGCCAGGATTCAGACACGGCTATGACATCAGGGTTGGCGGAGTGTGCTAAAGCAGTGAATAAAACACATTTAGGGAGGAGGCTTCTGATGTTAACATGCATGAAACCAAGGCTTTTACGGTTCCAGGACTGTTACGACCTATGGTCTCCTGTCTCTCTCCCAACACCCTACGTGCCTCCCCTCACGTTCTACACACACTCTCTGTGGTGAAAGCTCTGGTTCTTCACACTCACTCAGCCTAGATAGAGGCTATCTTATCTTTACAGCCCAGGTTTTCCCTCGCTGACGAGACAACTGGAGACGCAGCACCTCTTCTGTGGTTTAACTCTAAGCTCAGTCCCAAATAGCACCCTATTCCCTATGTACTGTAGTGCACTACTTTTGACCAGGGCTTATAGGGCTCTTTAGTGAATAGGGTGCCATTTAGGACATGTGTAAAGGCATGCTACAGTGCATCAGTAGCATGTTATTAACAGTGAGGCAAGACAGTCTCTTCGAGGTAAAACACACGTACAGGGCCAGGGGGAACCGGGGAATAAACAGGGGAGAGAAATTAAAAATGCTTTTAGCTCTGGGCCTTTCAGTGTGTTTGGCTGCACTCTGTCCCAACCCAGCCTCCACTGCCTACATCATTACTCACTGGTAATAACTCTACTGGGTGGCAAGGGACAGTACTCACTGGGCAGGTGGTGGGCAAGAAGGGAGGGGGCAGCTGTGTATGTGTGTGTGTACATTCTATATGTCTTCAGTTTTCACAAGTCCACCTCCGCCTGCCTGTCTGGTGAATTCCTGTAAGAGACTAGCTAGCTCTGAGTCAACAGGCTCTCTGTTACTGATTACCCTGCACGTGCACACATTCCGTTAGAGCTGACCTGTGTCACTGTTTCATATCAACACACAGCCCATCCATGGTGATGAATGGATGTTGCTTCACATGGTTAGCCCATGACTATGCACTTACACATACTCACACACCCCCTTTATACAGACACACATGCATCCTTAGACACACATACACGCTCACACACACACACACACACACAAAAGACACACACACTATAAGACAATCATGTTGCTTAACCTCAGCAGGTTCCTGTCTAATCAGCCATGTGTCAGCCCAACAATGGTAATGATAGAACAGAGATAATGATTCACTCCACTGATCGTTGTATGACTTCATTGACTGAATACTAAGAGGAGAGCCTGCATACAGAGTGAAACATTAAATACAACGCTCCTTTAGTGGGTTTCTCTGTGTGCTTCTTCTGGCCCTCTTATTCTTTCACAGTATTAACTCTCAGAAAGTCATCTAATTTCATCTGCATTCTGTATCGTCTTAACATCGATTTACATTGTGTAAGGATATCTGCCAATGATTAAAATTAGAGTATTCAAATAAAAGTAAAGCATTTCATTCACAAATGCAAAATAAATGTACAGTGTCAGCCTTGCCTCAAAGTACGGTATTGAAATAGACTTGGGACTTGCCTTATTCACTTGTCAAGGAAGGGATCTAGAATATGATATCATTGAATGGTTTTCTCAGATATTTCTCTCTTTCTCTCCTCAGTCTCATCGACAGAAGAGGCTTTGTCCAATCAGACACGCCACTGCCCACCCCGCCAACCAATGGCATCACCATGTATGGATCCACCCAATCACAGGGCCACATGGTGAGCCATTCTCCACTCTGTGTCTTTTCCAAACCTACTTATGGCCGTCAGTGCAAACCAAACCACACCCTTGCCATCTTAATATGGCTTAGCAAATATCACCTGGCCTCTTGAAGATTAGTTAGCTATAGGTTCCTTATAAAAGGTCAAGCATGGTGAACAGTGATATCATTGATTCAGCCATTCCGGGCCTTGAATGGAGGGTGGCCGCACAGTGACCCATCATTGGCTGACTCAACCTGGAAAACCCAGGAAAGGGAATGGCAGCTGTTGCTGTGCCAGGCCCTGATTGCATGGCAGTGCCAGCTTCTTCAGCTCTCATAGTAGCCTGATTGTCCAGCTGTTGTCTTATATCCTGCTTGTTTTTTATCTGTAAACAATGGCTCTACTGTCCGCCTTGCCATCTAGATAGATAAACCATCCCAATCAATCTCCCGGGAATTATGATGACCAGCGGCATCATGGTGTATTATTGCAATCATCAGCATTGGTAATTGGTTTAGAGTTGGACCAGGGCCCTGTTTCCACGCGATGGGAGTCAAGGGCAGAGTAGGGTTAGAGCCTGCCTCCCTCCCTCCCTCCCTCCCTCCCTCCCTCCCTCTCTCCCTCCTCAGTTAGGATTGATGAATAAATACCACGGCTCCCCTCATCCCACGCTAGCAAGCCAACTGACAAGGCTGTTGATCTCACCTCTCTCACTCTTTCCCTCCAGCTCCTCTCAATCCAAATCTATTTTGCCAATCTTATTTCCATATCTGGTCAACAGATTGGAACAAATCAACTGCTGGGATTCCAAATAGGTGATTGTTTCTGTTAATATTCACACAGATTTTACCCATGATGCTCAGTGATCTGGCATTATGGCTGGGAAATAGGTCAGTGCGTGCGTGTGCGAGCGACAGGCAATGTCATTATGGACAGTGCTCGTGCTGTGTGACTCCTTGGCTTCCCCCCTCATCACACTCTCCCCCTCTCTGACATCCCTAGGGAGGGACGTGTGTTGTGCTCATGTGCAGTGCACACTCTCTCCCCCTCTGCTTCCCACAAGCTTATCATGCAGACTGACTGGACAATCTAACTCTTGTGCTGGGAGGTTTTGGCATGGCAAAAACAGATAGATGGCAAGAAAGGGATGACAGACAATAACAGACATAGGGAGAGGAAATGAGAATAAATGGTGTTGTAGAGCGAAGGGTCCTACAGTACCCAGGTGGAGTGAGTCTGACTTCAACAAGGCACTGTCAGCAGACAGTGTAATTGGTGTTGGAGTGTTTCAGAACAAAGGGAGAGGAACTGTAAATGTCAACCTCACCCCACCAGTCCTGCAGGGAATGAAAAGAAAGAGGACGGCTTCTGGTGGCCCTTAGTGAACAAGCCGTTGTTTCCCTTCTACATTCTAATGTACGGTCACTACTCGTTACACTCCTGTGAACTTGAATCCAATAGGCTGTTAGAATAATCCAGTGTCCTGGATGGTAGCTCTGGTCTTATTGAATGGGTCATGGCCATCTGGAACTGGTTGTGCTGGCTGGGAGACGGGCTTGGCATTCCATCGCTTTATCACATGTAGAAATAGTCTGTTAGGACCAGTTGTTATTGTTAGGAGTAACATACTACATTTATTACTTTTCACAGGGAAACATTTGAAATGTCGCCACTAACGAAATCTATATTTAGTCACCAACTTAAGAGAATGTGGCATGTGTTTGACTAAACAAGAGGAATTTCCATTGAAATATAGCACCGTTGAATCATAGCTGGTCGTCGTGTAAATCCAGAAAGACTGAAAAACAGCTTCTGTCTCCGGGCCATCAGACTGTTGAACAGCCATCACACCGTGTCCTGTAGTACGAGACAAAACACACACCTCATACACACTCAAGACTCCTGTACTCACAAACACACTCACACACAGCCAACTCTGCTGTCCCATGTATATAGAGACAATAAACAATGGACACTTCATGTWTCTTTTATACAGTTTTTCACACTGTGTATTCATATACTGTATTCTCAACATCGCTCATTGTAATATATCTACTACTCTACATTGCATTACTGTTACACGTTAAACACACAGCGTATTTATATACTGGATTCGTGACAGAGCTCACTGTAATATATACTGCTGTACATATCATTCTTACTTGAACTTTTTGGTGTATATATGCATAGAGTGCATTTGGATTACTGATGGTGTTATTTGGGTTCTTAATTGGATTCGTTACTGCACTGAGCTAGTAACACAAGCATTACACTGCTCCCGCTATTATAACATCTGCTAAACTGTGTACGTGACCAATAAACTTTGATTTGTAATAGTGAAAGGCAGTCTGTCAATGTACGAAAGGCAAATTGGTAACTAATAATCGTCAAGTGTGGAGTAGCCAGTACTGTACAGTGGATTATTGCTGTTTTTCCATGTATCTGTTTTGTAAAGCCATTGTAGGCTGATCTAGAGAAGCTGTGTCACCATGGCAACAGATTACAAGGATGCAGTCATGTCATTACACCATCCGTCACATTAGGCCCCAGTCAGGAAGTGACAGAGAGAACCGTGGAAGAACAGTATGTGTGGGCGACGTGACATCTAGAACAGTGGCCATGGCCTCTAGTTAAAACACAATCAGCTTTGTTCTTTGTCTCTCTGTCCATTTTCTCTCGATTTCTTACCAGCACATCTTTCTCATTTTTTAAATGTTTTTTGTCATTTTCTGTTGTAGCTGGCAGCTATTTTTAGAYGGCAGAGCGGGACACATGTAGACTCCGGAATTTGATGGACTCCTGTTTCAACTTGAGTACTGGATGATGATCCACACAACTCATTTTAGACTCTCAGTATCTCTGTGGTGTCTACTTGACGTGTGATTTGTTAATTCATTAGACGAATGACTAATAGAATGCTTCTTCTCATCTATGTGTCAAACTAATAATCTAGCTTGAACAACCCTAGAATGAACCAATGTTTAGACAGCTGTCATCATTTGAATGTGCATCAGATCATCATGCAGTCAGATCATCATGCAGTCAGCCAGCCAGGCAGGCAGATCGTCATGCAGTCAGCCAGGCAGGCAGGCAGATCATTATGCAGTCAGTCAGCCAGCCAGGCAGGCAGATCGTCATGCAGTCAGTCAGCCAGCCAGGCAGGCAGATCATTATGCAGTCAGTCAGCCAGCCAGGCAGGCAGATCATTATGCAGTCAGCCCAGCCAAGGTAGGCAGATCATCATGCAGGCAGCCAGGCATGCAGATCATTATGCAGTCAGGCAGGCAGCAGATCATTATGCAGTCAGGCAGGCAGGCAGATCGCCATGCAGTCAGCCAGCCAGGCAGGCAGATCGTCATGCAGTCAGCCAGCAGGCAGATCGTCATGCAGTCAGCCAGGCAGGCAGATCGTCATGCAGTCAGCCAGGCAGGCAGATCGTCATGCAGTCAGCCAGGCAGGCAGATCGTCATGCAGTCAGCCAGGCAGGCGATCGTCATGCAGTCAGCCAGGCAGCAGATCGTTATGCAGTCAGCCAGGTAGCCAGCCAGGCAGATCGTCATGCAGTCAGCCAGGCAGCCAGATCGTCATGCAGTCAGCAGCCAGCCAGGCAGGCAGGTAGATCGTTATGCAGTCAGTCAGGCAGGCAGGCAGGCAGATCGTCATGCAGTCAGCCAGGCAGGCAGGCAGGTAGATCGTTATGCATCAGTCAGCCAGCCAGGCAGGCAATTGCCAGGCAGGCATGCAGTCAGTCAGGCAGGCAGGCAGATCGTCATGCAGTCAGCCAGGCAGGCTAGCAGGTAGATCGTTATGCAGTCAGCCAGCCAGCCAGGCAGGCAGATTGTCATGCAGTCAGCCAGGCAGGCATGCAGATCATCATGCAGTCAGCCAGGCAGGCAGGCAGATCAAGAGCAGACAGGGTTTTGTTCCCTAGCTCTGTGCCAGCTGCTCTTCCTGTAGTTTGTTGGGCTGATGGCCAGTTTATGACCAGGGCTAAACTTATCAGAACTCAACTTCACTACTTCGCAGGCTCCTTGCACAGAGCAGCACGCCAACATGGGTAATGACAGCCAGTGCTTTGGAAAATAGTTGTCTCTTCACCCCCCTGGGCAGAACAGGGGGCAGCAGTCCCAGTCCCAGACCCAACCAGCAACTCACCCTCTCCAGCCTATAAAGGAATTATAGTCAAAGCTCATTAGTAAATAATGCCTATTTTTCCAAAGGACAGTATGGAGCTAAAACATTTGAAAAGCATTTATAAAGTAACCTAAGGAGTGCAACTTTGCCAAAGCTGGCCCTTATTATTAGATTTGGAGACGTGATGGGATTTTGGAGCGCATTTGTCAAAGAGAAGCTTTCGATCTTGACTAGCTGACATTGGGGCTAAACTAATCATGATGAAAGATAGCCCGTGTTAGAGGATCTCTCCAAATGGACCTTGCTCTTGTTGGTCCAAGAAGCAAATACAGTGTGATGCTTTCTTAGCTAACGGTATCCATGGTTTTCCAATAGGTTCATGTACTGTAGATACCAGCGTCTCTTTTCTCTCCCAACGTCTGTTTGTCTTGTGGGGTGGGATTGGACTCAGATGAATCAATCCTCTCAACATCAAGTCTATTTCTGGAGCTATGGGGCCGGTGCCCTGGCTGTTAATGTTCTGATCCCTGTGTATAATGCTCTTTGAAAAGTGTCTGTCTCCAGGCCTGGCTGATACCAGCAGACAGACAGTATTGGAGACAGTAGGGGCTCTGTCAGTGAGCGCTCAGATCTCTGCCTCCTGTACAGATGATGCCTACTGGCTGAAACGTGTCTCCTTCAGTAGCTATGCCTCAAAGGAGAGACTATGAGCCTGCCATGTGAGAATAGCCTCTCATTTCAGGCTTCTAGGGGCAGAACTACTATCTAGCTACTGTACTGGCTAGCAAAACAGTTTCATTCCAGGAGTTAAGTTGTCTGAGTGACTAAAAGAAGCCAAGATCATAGGAGATTGACTGACTGATATGAAAGTGATAAGAGAAACTTGTTATTTTAAAACAAACACTCTTAACCTAATTTATGCTTAGTCAGACAGATGATTAAGATGTGAGGGACATATTACCTTCTATCACTTTCCAATCAAAATGTCTCTCTCTGTGTCTGTCTGTCTGAGTGCACTCTGCCTGCCTCCAGTTTCGCGATGTGAATGGGGGCGTTCGGCCCTCCTTTTCCTGTAGTCCACGATCAGCTCCTTTTTGTCTTGCTCATGTTGAGGGAGAGGTTGTTGTGCTGGCACCACACTGCCAGGTCTCTGACCTCCTCCCTATAGGCTGTCTCATTGTTGTCGGTGTTCAGGCCTGCCACTGTTGTTGGCAAACTTAATGATGGTGTTGGCGTTGCTTGGCCACGCAGTCGTGGGTGAACAGGGAGTACAGGAGGGGACTAAGCACGCACCCCTGAGGGGCCCCCGTGTTGAGGATTAGTGTGGCAGATGTGTTTTGTTGCCTTCCCTTACCACCTGGGGGGCGGCCCGTCAGGAAGTCCCGGATCCAGTTGCAAAGGGAGTCCTTAGCTTATTATTAAATAGGCTCATTTAGTTCAAAGGCTAAAACAGTGCACTGCTGGCTCATTCCCAGTCCATTTAGATGTTTGATTTGCATGGACACTATTTAGGTTACAGAGATACAGAACTAAATMATTATCTGACTTAACGCTGTTTCAACTCCATGTATTGACTTCACTATGCATTTGAGTCACATTGAATACTGTGCATTTTAGGGCTGTCCCGACAACAACAAAAATCTTGGTCGACCGAGAGTCGTCTGTTCTTTCGACTAATCGATTGGTCTAAATGTTTTAACGTGTATTTTCCATATATAGATGGGCCCGTTAGACTGCAAAATACCACAAGCCCAAACAGATATAATATTTGACAAAAACATAATTTCAGACCTTGCTTACATTTGTATATGATCTCTCTATTATGCGTGGGAATACTTTAACAGATTTCCAAAATTAAAATCACTTGAAGACGATTTACTGGTGTTATATTCAACAATATAGCTGGGGAACCCTGGCCGTGGCCTTCTGGACTCACTCTAGTGACTCTGGAGTGAGTCCGACCGCAGTTGATTTGATTGTGCCGGGCTCAGAGCGAGTGCCTGTTGACTACCAACCGTTGCCTCTCTCTTGCCTGCTGCAGCGACCACCTTAGAAAATCAACAGTGTTTATCACGCTGTCCATGTTGTTGAAGCTGCAACATAATTACAGCCATTTCTGACTGAAAAGTTCTGTTACTACTGCTCGACTAAAGAAATCTGTCAACCAACAGCCTATCGACAATGGACTAAATGGGATCAGCCCTAGTGTTTTTCTCTGGTGGTTTACTGTGCATTCTAACAAGGTTACTAACAATATATTTTCTCTTTTTTCTCATCTCTTCATTCATTCACTACACTCATGTTAACCTCATCTCTCTTCATTCATTCACTACACTCTTCCTTCTATCCCCACATTTCCCTCCGTCTCAACATGTCTTATTACTCTCCCTACTCTCTCTCTCCTTTCCTACCCTCCATTTCTCCTGTCTCAGTGTGTTCAAGACCAGTGCATTCAGAGCACCAAATTCGTTTTGCAGGCTGCCGCCACACCCCTGATGCAGAGTGAGCCGGTCATCCTCACAGACGAGGCCTCTCTACCAGGCAGGACGTCGTTAGGCGGTCCCTGCTCTGGAGCCCTGCCGCTAGGGGGCCAGCCTACACCCCCCACCTCCACCCCCAACCTTAGCTGTGACAATGGCATGCTGCCCCTCCGGAACGACCACAGCGAAGCGCTCCACCACCACCACACGGACGGGGTCCACCACCACTTCCTCACGCCCGAGGAAGCCCCCTCGCCACCGGGCATGCTCCCCTGCGGCAGCCCCCTGGGACACAGCCACACCATTCAAGGCTTCTACAACCCAGCCAGCCAGGACTCTCTACATGAGGACTCTGTCAGAGGCCTGGTMAAACTCAGCTCTGTCTGACAGGGGGTTCACTCAAATATCTGTCAATCCCCTAAAACACTCCCCCGAGGCCCTCCATCCACACCTGTGCCAAACAGTGGGTCTTCCCAACCCTGAATGACTGTAACCAATATCCTCTCCGTCCTCTAAAATCACAGGACTTCTCTAAAAGACTGTGGTACTATTTGGCTACTGAGAGCAGAATTGAACTAGGACCTTCCCTCCTAAGCCAACGACTTGCCAAACCTCTGCATCATACGGGGGTTGTTGCTGGTGAAGGGCCCAGGGGACTTGTGCTCCTCTCTTCTACTGAAGCGTAGTCCACTGTCCTGGGAGGGGACAGACAAAGGAAAGGAGGGGTGGATGTATGTACAGTCTGGCTGTTTGTCAGCTATTTAAAGTAGAAAGAGGTGGCATTGTGAGTTATTCTTAAACATGTTAAAGAAAAGCTGCTTTATTTCTGTCGTGAATCACGGGTCTGCCATTTATTTTTTTGTACAACGGACTATGGCCTACTTGTTGATCTGATGGACAGTGTCTTTGCCTTTCTATCTGATTCTGGTTTACAGTCAATCACCAAACAAGAGTTGATGTTGTATATCATTTAATTCACATGTTTTTTTAAGTTACATGTTAAGATTCTGTATTATTGTGCCATACCAAGGTAATTTCTTTTCCTCAAGATATATTAATAAAATCACATATTTTTAAGGAACTAGATTCTATCTGTTGAAGCCAAACCTCAAGGTGACCAGTTGAAAGTCATGTGTTATCACCTCTGACGTCACACATCCTTCAGTAGGTATTTAATGGTAGCCTTGTGCCGAGTGCCTTTGGTAAGTGTAGCTAAATGAGAATAACAAACGGTTCAACAGTTTAAAATGATTCTACATGATGTATTGAGGGTGAGTCCTGCTCTAGGCTGGTCTAAGGTCATGTAATGGTCCATTCATCAGGGGTCTAAGGCCTCAGGACCTCCAAACACAGCATCAGAGAGAGAGTGGAAAACAAGGGCCCTCTGTCACCAGGAGACAGTCAAGAAGAGACTTGTATGGGCTAGGCTTCAGACGGAATTGCATTTCTTCAAGCCACATGGATTCTCTTTTTATGTAGCAAACTCCATAGGAAACCACTGCTCATCGGGAAAGCATCATCTTACACCAATTTCTCCTTGATCGGATGGTCAGGGGGCCGGAAGATAATACAAATATAATTTGACCTTAAGAGGCCTAAACAGATATACACTGCTCAAAAAAATAAAGGGAACACTAAAATAACACATCCTAGATCTGAATGAATGAAATATTCTTATTAAATACTTTTTTCTTTACATAGTTGAATGTGCTGACAACAAAATCACACAATGATCAATGGAAATCAAATTTATCAACCCATGGAGGTCTGGATTTGGAGTCACACTCAAAATTAAAGTGGAAAACCACACTACAGGCTGATCCAACTTTGATGTAATGTCCTTAAAACAAGTCAAAATGAGGCTCAGTAGTGTGTGTGGCCTCTACGTGCCTGTATGACCTCCCTACAATGCCTGGGCATGCTCCTGATGAGGTGGCGGATGGTCTCCTCTGAGGATTCTTCTCTCCAGAACCTGGACTAAAGCATCCGCAACTCCTGACAGTCTGTGGTGCAACTGCGTTGGTGATGGAGGAGACATGATGTCCAGATGTGCTAATTGGATTCAGGTCTGGGGAACGGGCGGGCAGTCCATAGCATCAATGCCTTCCTCTTGCAGGAACTGCTGACACTCCAGCCACATGAGATCTAGCATTGTCTTGCATTACGAGGAACCAGGGCCAACCGCACCAGCATATGGTCTCACAAGGGGTCTGAGGATCTCATCTCGGTACCTAATGGCAGCAGGCTACCTCTGGCGAGCACATGGAGGGCTGTGCGGCCCCTAAAGAAATGCCACCCACACCCATGACTGACCCACGCCAAAACCGGTCATGCTGGAGATGTTGCAGGCAGCAGAACGTTCTCACGGCGGTCTCCAGACTCTGTACGTCTGTCACATGTGCTCAGTGTGAACCTGCTTTCATCTGTGAAGAGCCACAGGGCGCCAGTGGCGAATTTGCCAATTTGGTGTTCTCTGGAAATGCCAAACGTCCTGCACGGTGTTGGCTGTACGCACAACCCCCACCTGTGAACGTCGGGCCTCATTATACACCTCATGGAGTCTGTTTCTGACGTTTGAGCAGACACATGCATAATTTTGTGGCCTGCTGGAGGTCATTTTGCAGGCTTGCAGTCGCACCTGCTCCTCCTTGCACCAAGGCGGAGGTAGCGGGTCCTGCTGCTGGGTTGTTGCCCTCTAACGGCCCTCCCTCCCGTCTCCTGATGTACTGGCCTGTCTCCTGGTAGCGCTCCATGCTCTGGACACTACGCTGACAGACACAGCAAACCTTCTTGCCACAGCTCGCATTGAATGTGCCATCATGGATGAGCTGCACTACCTGAGCCACTTGTGTGGGTTGTAGACTCCGTCTCATGCTACCACTAGAGTGAAAGCACCGCCAGCATTCAAAAGTGACCAAAACATCAGCCAGGAAGCATAGGAACTGAGAAGTGGTCTGTGGTCACCACCTGCAGAACCACTCCTTTATTGGGGGTGTCTTGCTAATTGCCTATATTTCACCTTTTGTCTATTCCATTTGCACAACAGCATGTGAAATTTATTGTCAATCAGTGTGCTTCCTAAGTGGACAGTTTGATTTCACAGAAGTGTGATTGACTTGGAGTTACATTGTGTTGTTTAAGTGTTCCCTTTATTTTTTTGAGCAGTGTATTTGACAAAAACAATCATTTCAACCTTGGTTACATTTTCCTGCGTAGCTGGCGTCTTTTGGATGGGAAAGGAGCGATGTCTCTGCTTATAGTAAGGCCTTTTCCGCTGCATGTTTTAATTTTGAAAAATGGGCAAGTCGACCCGCTGTTTGTAACGCTTAACTTAAAGCCCCATCTGGCTGGTTGAAGAGGAGAAATGCACCTCTGTAGCGGTGATACATGTGCATAGATATCACAGGTAATTGAGGACCTGCTGTGGATTAGAAAATTTAAAATGATCCAATCATCATACATTTATTTAAAAGCAGCTTAACTATTTAAGACATTACATACAGTAGGTTACAGCAGAAGGAATCACTACACATGACATCAACAGAATAATAAATATTAAGGCTGAAAATGCTTGACTGAAAGAACTTGCAATGTTCTCACGGTTAACGCATGTCTGCTCAATCGGAAATTACCTTTACATTTTAAGCGTGCTATAGCGCTGTATTTTTGGCCAAGCAAGAAAAGGTGGCCATGCAGTCATACATAAATTGATTAAGCACAACTTAGGGCTGGATTCGATCCACGTTATAGCTCGATTTTAAATTTAAAGGCATTGTTCTCGCGTTCGTTGACTACATTCACGGTAAACGCTGCATGTCAGCTCAATAGGAATTACCTTTACATTTAAGCGGTTTCGCATACAGATTGAATCCAGCCCTTGTTTTCATTGAACCATCACCAACCAGTGCAATTGGTTTGACCCTGTATTGTAGTTGTGCTTGGATTGAAGTGCACTAGACTAGGGGCTGGATTTAATCTCTATCGCGAAAGAGCCGCGTTAAAATGCGAAGGTAATTTCCAATGCAGCCTCCGAATGTTGCCTTTACATTTCAATCAAGCAATAATGCTGGTCTTCGAATACACGGATTGAAGCCAGCCCTAGGTCATATGGTGGGTGAGCTTAGTCAACTAGATTTGGCCATTTCACATGAAAGCGTTTGACCGTGTGACAACATTTCAGGCCATATTGCCTTTCTAATGTATGATCTTAAAACCAGCTATTGGATTATATTTGAAGAACAAATCCTACATAGGGTAAATAAAAAGCCACATGTTCCCTCAGGTACAGAACATTAAATATATTCAGGATTTTCATATTCCTGAGTTGTCAAGCAGCACCTGTAACCATCCTATACTTTGTTTCAGCACTGGACCTGAGATGGATGAATGAAAATGGATTATTTTAGTGATTAGGGTTAAGTATTTAATTTTAGAATGATGAAAAATAGTGCAGCTCCAAGAGATATTTTAGTCGAGCTCTTCCAAATCACGGTCAATGTAAATGTAAATTGTATGGCCTTCCAATGAGTTTATACCTGGTGCTAACATGCGACCTTTGTCTTGATTGTGCCCACATTTTTAGACGGATGTAGTGGATTAAAAGACATTGTGGTCATATCTTCCTGACCACCTCCAGAGGTAGTCAGACAAGCAATTGTAAACAGATCTGGAGGGTCAAACCATTTAAATCATCATATCAGCCTCTAAATCATTGACAGGTAGCATTAAGCATTAATAATTGTCTTAAAATAAATAAATTCTTTCAAATGTAAGGGAGGGACTAGGAAATCCAGTCACAATGCGGATGGATAAGATGCATGTTAATACTATGTAGATGCAACAAACCTTGATTGGATCATATTGATCAGATCACAAAACCCACAGGTTAGCGCAAGGTGTAAATGAGGCTGTTTCTATAATACTCCTGTCATTACACAATATACCAGCCTCCCTTGCACCAGATAATGCATACAAGTATGACTGTCAAATTCTGTGGATCCACTTGAACAGATCCAAGGCTACCTCAGCTGTAAACCTCATGGCTCAGACATTGGAGCCCATAATCAGGCCAGTCCAACACCAGCTGGCTCAAGCACTGCTCACTGCCCAGGGTGGGGGAGTTGTGAACGGGCCTGTCGTCCAGAATAGGGCTTAGCCCATCGGGGCCTAGCTTGCCTCTGTCATGGGTCACCACAGCTTGATGTCCATCAGCTCCAGGTCTCCCATGATCTCCAGCTGGTTGATGGTACTCAGGTCCTGCACCCGGTGCCTGTAGTCCAGCAGGTGAGAGCCATTCACCGCCAGCTTGAACTGGTGGGGCTGGCAGAGGATCAGCATCTGGGGCAGAGAGTACTTATAGTGAAAAAGACTAGTAAGAGTTCCAATAATACAAGTAACATGATGTGAGAACCACTCATTTAGAAACAGCATCCATCTGAACAAAGAAAAATAAAATACTTAATACTGATAGTTAGAGGCAGCATACCTCAAAGTACTCCCCAGGTGAGAAGGGGAAGACGGGAAGCTCCCTCTCCTCTGGTCCCCAGCACTCACTAAGGTAGGAGTTCCTGATGAACATGGCCGACTTCATCCGGGGGTTCAGGTGCAGAGCGATGTTCTCACTGCCGTTGTTGCGGAGGTTCACAGTGAAGCTGCCAGACACGAGGTTCATCAGAAAAACAATTATGTAGAATAACCTACATTGTCATGCACAGGAGGTTGGTGGCACCTTAATTGGGAAGGACGGGCTCGTGGTAATGACTGGAGCGAATTGGTGGAATGGTATCAAATACATCAAACATGGTTTCCATGTGTTTGATGCTATTCCATTTGCTCCGTTCCAGCCATTTATGAGCCGTCCTCCCCTCAGCTGCCTCCTGTGATGTCATGAATAGTGGGCAGTCCCTATCCTGCCCTTATACACTCCCTCAAAAGATACACTGTCTATTTTCTTGGAACATAGTTTAAATACTCAGTGGTGTCCTATTGCTTACCTGTGTGGGTACATGCTGACCTGTCCCTTGATTGTGATGTGCTGTCCTGGACTCACCCCTTTCAGTAGACTGCCTTTGTAAGGGAGACTCTGGAAATGCATAAGATATAGGCCATGTCTATACACTTAACATATTGATGCAATTGGTCATGTTGCCTAATATAGATATATCTTTTATGGAAAATATAACACACAACTCACCAGGTCACCTGATTCACCTGAGATTGAGTATATTGCCTACAGGAGAAAATAATGAAGACATTCATTATAGAGCTAGTTGAAAACATTATGTATTCTATTGACCTATAAAAAGAGTATTGGAGGGGGTACTTACTGAGTTTGGTATGAAGCCAATGGCGCGCACCTTGACTTTCCCAGATATAGAAAATGTGTCAATCCTGTCCAGTGGGATTCTGTGCTTGTATTCAAACAAATGAGAACCATTTACTGCCACCTGCAGGTACAAAGGAGAACAGCATTCATACAGGATCACAAAAATCCATTACACTGTATTTGCTTGACTTTTGCATGACTATACTAGCTTCTTTTGACTTAACAGTAGTGAATGTGAAAGCAAATGTAGGTTAGTGAGTTTTTCCCTGTATGTAGCCTAATTGAAGACTACTTGCGGTAAACAAGGTAAGTCCCAGACTTTGGTCCACTTGCCTTAAAGACATCATCATGGACCAGGATGATCGTCTCGAAGGCTGCTCCCTGTCTGTAGGGCAGCTGCTGAAGGGTCTCCTCCCTGCCCCAACTCTCCTGCACCAGAGAGTTACAAACAACGCACGGGGAGCCCTTAAAACGGGGGTTGAAGTGGAGGGCGATGTCCGCACGAGGTTTAGTGCTGGTGCCACAGGACAGGTCCATCTGGAACCTGCAGTTACCACATTGGTACGTATTAGAGAAGAGTTTCTAAATGTCTTAAAGCTGAGGTGGGGACTTGAGTCAGGGACTCTGACTTAAGTCGCACGAAACATTTTTTTTTGTTGAACTTATATTTTTTTGTTAGCAAAACATAATTTTTTAGCTGGGTAAAATTATTATTTTTGAGTGGGTTGAACTGATGTATTTGTTTGTTACCTAAACGTATTATTTCTAGTTAAGCATATTCTTATATGAAGCTAGGGTTGAGGGTTAGGGTTGAACCGGGATGTGGACATTAAGCTAGGGTTAGGTTTGTGGTTGAGGTTAGGTTAGGTTTGAACTGAGATGTGGACATTAAGCTAGGGTTAGGTTTGGTTGAGGGTTAGGATTMAACTGGGATGTGGACATTAAGTTAAGGTTAGGGTTGAACTGAGATGTGGACATTAAGCTAGGTTTAGGGCTTAATTGAGATGTGGACATTAAGATAGGTTTAGGGCTTAACTGAGATGTGGACATTAAGCTAGGGTTAGGGTTGAACTGAGATGTGGACATTAACCTAGGGTTAGGGTTGAACTGAGATGTGGACATTAAGATAGGTTTAGGGCTTAACTGAGATGTGGACATTAAGCTAGGGTTAGGGTTGAACTGAGATGTGGACATTAACCTAGGTTTAGGGCTTAACTGAGATGTGGACATTAAGCTAGTGTTAAAAACAACAATTTAACATGATTACATACCTGTCAGCATCATTGTGAACAGTGCCCTGGATAAGGACTATCTCCCCAGGGTGTAGGCCCCCAGGTATGGCCCCAGTGAATGGAATCACCTGGATGGAGGGGTCAGATGTGCTTAATAAAAGACAAACCATCCAGGCAAACAATCAAATCATATTCGCTGTGTGTGTGTCCTATAGCATTATTTATCAATATCTTCCATCCCATTGTTGAAACACCAGATACTATAAAATCGTTAAACATGCCAACAGCTTTTCGGCCCAACAATTATACAATGAAATTACTGCAAAACAACAGACGTTAAAGGCCATAGCTGCACATAGACCTATTGAAGACAACAACATGCATGCGGTATACTATGTTTTTATTCCTACAACGTTAGTAGAGAAAGGGGGATATTCTCGCTGTAAATATGTGAGTATACTAGAGGTAGTCTAGTAAAAAGCCTCTTACCGGATTTAGGACCGTTTGTTTCRCATTTGCCACAGCCATTGAGACCGTTATGCAACAATACCATGCAGTGGTTGTAGCCTAGACCGCTAAATGATGTGTAAAATGAATTGGGTCGATGTTTTTATTTTCTGCTATATTAGGATGGCAGTAGACATCTTCTCTTCCTCTTCTATCCAATAACCTACTACGTCAAACACTATGCGTAACCATGTGATCCAGCCTATGTGCGACGACATCTGCCGCTACTGTATTCAAAATAGCGTCAGATTAAAGGGACTGGAGAACAAATACATTCCTGAACACACATTTTTTTTATGTAACCTTTATTTAACTAGGCAAGTCTGTAAATAAGAATAGGTTCTTAACTATGACGGCCTACCCGACCAAACCTTGACGACGCTGGGCCAATTGTGCGCCGCCCTATGGTACTCCCAATCACGGCCGGATGTGATACAGCTTGGATCATCATCATCTGTACAGCAATAAGCGTAAAAAAAGGTACAATAAAATACAAATCGCTAAAATAAAATTGAAACTAAACAGCTTCTATGTCTGGAAAATCTTCATTTTTATGTGCAATTGATTTTTTTTAAATGAAATCAATTCCTAACAATATCCAAATGTATTACAATGCAACCTATTAGTATTTTAGTCAATGGATTTGAAGTTCAAACAACAACAAAAAATATCTCTGACATAGAATTGGTGATGTAGAACGGACGGACACGTGGCCTTTAGCGCGCCAGTTACCTGGGCAACACCTTTATGGCAATTGTGATGTCAGCTAGAACTGGGTGAAACTTGCATGTAGCTAAGAACATAAATGTTCCTAGGCATGTAGGCCTATCCACCTTTATTTAGCCACCTGAGGTCTCTTCGAACCGGGCAAGCTGGACAGAACCTTATGTCCTTGTATTTTGTGCATCAAGATGCACATCTTCCGGACTGCCATTCCCTTCAGGAGGTTTTACTCCGAGCAACCCGAATTTATTCCTCCGGAGCATCGCAGAGCCCCACCCATCAAGCTCCCCCCCGGACGGAGGATGGGGATGGGTGATTGTCTTATCATCGTTCCTCTATAATGTCCTGGTACTGGGATACCACAACTCCTTCGGATTGTACCTCATCAGTCTCCTCAATGAGTTTGGGGAGACAAGTTCTAAAACAGGCAAATTACACTAAGCTCACATTCCGTTAATAACATAACGTTTGTCATCAGACTGAAACAATTTCACATTACACTGTAAACTCAACTGTTGTAACTACACATTACAACAACTATTTTGTATTACCCAAGGGATTGTGTGATCATATGTGTAAATGGTGATACACCTGTAATTAACAAGTAGTTACCAAACTGCACAAATGACCTGCTGCTGTACCTACATGCTATACATGGAAACCTGCTAGCTACCTAACCTTAAGACCCACTCTCTGCTGGCCTGTAGCATGGGTTGGCTCCATCAGCTACGGCTTCATCATGATCTGTGGGCCCCTGGCTGGGAAGCTGACACTCAGGTACGGGGCCAGCGCGATCTCCATTCTAGGATCCCTCATTATCATGATCTCCATAGTGTGCTCATCCTATGCACCCAATCTAGGAACACTGTTCTTCACACATGGCTTCCTCAGTGGAGTGGGCTCCAGCTTTGCCTTCACCTCAGGTTGGTACAGGGGAGGGAGGAAATTAGCTAGCAGTTAGTTACACTATGGATTCACTGACACTTCCATCCATAACTTTTCTAGTTCATATTGTATCTTGTTAGAGGGTAAGCTACATTGTTGTATTCTCAAGGTCACGACAGCTAACGCATTATCTCACCTTCATCTCCCACCCCCTCCTGTGGGGCAGGTATGATCATGGTGAGCCAGTACTTCATCTCCAAGAGCGTTCCCTGGCCACAGGGATAGTGATGTCAGGGGGAGCAGCAGGGGCCCTGGTCCAGTCCCCGGCTCCATCTGTACCTCATCGAAACCCTGGGCTGGAGGCAGAGTCTCCGAGTGTTCTCAGGCCTCATGATTATCTGTGTCATCACCGGCTTCACCTCAACCCCAAAGGTACTGCAGGGCGTTCAAACCCATAACAGTTTTAATTTATTGAGCATACAGTAATGGGACCATTTACCCCATCATGACTGAGCACACCCTTGTGTACCCTTTCAAACAGAAATGTGATATATTCAAAAGCTACAGTATGTGTTACTGATTGGCTACGAGGGATTTAAATGTCAAATGTCTTTGAAAGGTGTCACTAGAAGTGTGGTGGAGAATTTGAAGAACTCTCCCTTGAAGAAGTTTATTGTGGACCTTGGCCTGTGGAAAGACAAAGTCTTTCTGATCTGGGTTGCAGCCAATGGACTGTGTAAATTTGGATTCTTCATTCCATATGTCCACTTGGTAAGTTACATACTGATGTAAACAACGGAAGGCTCAGCTGCAACGCTACGACGTTATAGTTTGGAAACATTCTGTCATTTGACTCATTCTTTTTAGGGAAGAGATGCTATTGAAATGTAACAATCTGATAACAAATACCCTTAGTACTACCTGTACAGGATACATATAGTAAATAGATAGGTACCTGTATGTGTATGTGTGTGTTTTTGGTTTTACTGGGGACGAGAAGTCCTCACAAGGATAGTAAAACAAGGAAAATTCAGGGACATTTTCCAGATTTAAAGGGGTAGGTTTAAGGTTAGGGTTAGACTTATGGTTAGATGTTAGGGTTACGCAATATAGGATTTTTWATGGAAATCAATTATTTGGTGCCCACAAGGATAGTAAAACAAACATGTTTGTGTGTGTCTTTGTGTGTCCTGCTCTAGGTGAAGCATGCTGTTCAGCTGGGCATCCCAGTCCACAGTCGCACTAACATCATGCTGTTCCTGGGCTTGACTAGCATGGTCAGCCGGATCATCTTCGGCAGGATCTGTGACTCAGAGAGAATCAACAGGCGTACTTTAACCAGGCCTCTGTCTTTGGGTGGGTGGGTTGCCCTTACTCCTATACCTCAGTCACTGTGACCATTAGTAAAGCAATACGACACGAGAGTGTGTGTTTATGGCGTTTATTGTCACGACTGTGCTGCAGTCAAATGTACAAGGTGAATGCTGCAGACCGTACACAACGTAACACCTGTCTCCTCCTGTGTGTCCTCCTGCTGTGCCAGGTCTGCTGTACATGTTGATCCCACTACTCAAATCCTACGGCTCTCTGGTTGCCTTTGGCTTGTTCCTGGGGATTGCTGATGCTGGCAACTACATCCTACTCCCTGTCCTGACCTTTACCTGATGGGGGCCGAGAAAATGCCCATGGCCTGGGGCTTCATGCTCACGGTGAACGCTGTCAGCTGCTTGGGCTGCCCTTCGCTGGTAGTTCACTGCAGCTGATGTTATTGTACCAAACCAAATCAAATGTTATTCATCACATGCTTAGTAACAGATGACTTCAGACTAAAGGGAAATGGCTACTTACTTGCCCTTCCCACAATGCAAAGAAATAATATCTACACAATAAGTAACGATAACTTGGCTATATATAGTGGGGAGAACAAGTATTTATACACTGCCGATTTTGCAGGTTTTCCTACTTACAAAGCAGTAGAGGTCTGTAGGGTCAAAAATCCAGAAAATCACATTGTTATTTAAGTAATTCATTTGCATTTTATGCATGACATAAGATTTGATCACCTACCAACCAGTAAGAATCCGTCTCTCACAGACCTGTTAGTTTTCTTTAAGAAGCCCCCTGTTCTCCACTCATTACCTGTATTAACTGCACCTGTTTGAACTCGTTACCTGTATAAAAGACACCTGTCCACACACTCAATCAAACAGACTCCAACCTCTCCACAATGGCCAAGACCAGAGAGCTGTGTAAGACATCAGGATAAAATTGTAGACCTGCACAAGGCTGGATGGGCTACAGGACAATAGGCAAGCAGCTTGGTGAGAAGGAACAACTGTTGGCGCAATTATTAGAAAATGGAAGAAGTTCAAGATGACGGTCAATCACCCTCGGTCTGGGGCTCCGTGCAAGATCTCACCTCATGGGGCATCAATGATCATGAGAATGATCATGGCCAGCAGCATACCACCCTGCATACCACTGCTGGCTTGCTTCTGAAGCTAAGCAGGGTTGGTCCTGGTCAGTCCCTGGATGGGAGACCAGGTGCTGCTGGAAGTGGTGTTGGAGGGCCAGTAGGAGGCACTCTTTCCTCTGGTCTAAACAAAGATCCCAATGCCCAGGGCAGTGATTGGGGACACTGCTCTGTGTAGGGTGCCGTCTTTCGGATGGGACGTTAACGGGTGTCCTGACTCTCTGAGGTCATTAAAAATCCCATGGCACTTATCGTAAGAGTAGGGGTGTTAACCCCGGTGTCCTGGCTAAATTCCCAATCTGGCCCTCAACCATCACGGTCACCTAATAATCCCAGTTTACAATTGGCTCATTCATCCCCCTCCTCTCCCCTGTAACTATTCCCCAGGTCGTTGCTGCAAATGAGAACGTGTTCTCAGTCAACTTACCTGGTAAAATAACGGTAAAAATAAATAATAAAACATTTAAAAAATAAATAAAAAATAAAATAAAAATGAGGAAGGTGAGGGGATCAGCCCAGAACTACACGCAGGACCTGGTCAATGACCTGAAGAGAGCTGGACCACAGTCTCAAAGAAAACCATTAGTAACACACTACGCCGTCATGGATTAAAATCCTGCAGCACACGCAAGGTCCCCCTGCTCAAGCCAGCGCATGTCCAGGCCCGTCTGAAGTTTGCCAATGACCATCTAGATTCTAGATGATCCAGAGAGGAATGGAGAAGGTCATGTGGTCTGATGAGACAAAAATAGAGCTTTTTGGTCTAAACTCCACTCGCCGTGTTTGGAGGAAGAAGAAGGATGAGTACAACCCCAAGACAACCATCCCAACCGTGAAGCATGGAGGTGGAAACATCATTCTTTGGGGATGCTTTTCTGCAAAGGGGACAGGACGACTGCACCGTATTGAGGGAGGATGGATGGGGCCATGTATCGTGAGATCTTGGCCTACAACCTCCTTCCCTCAGTAAGAGCATTGAAGATGGGTTGGCTGGGTCTTCCAGCAGACAAACGACCCGAAAACACACAGCCAGGGCAACTAAGAGTGGCTCCGTAAGAAGCATCTCAAGGTCCTGGAGTGGCCTGCCAGTCTCCAGACCTGAACCCAATAGAAAATCTTTGGAGGGAGCTGAAAGTCCGTATTGCCCAGCGACAGCCCCGAAACCTGAAGGATCTGGAGAAGGTCTGTATGGAGGAGTGGGCCAAAATCCCTGCTGCAGTGTGTTGCAAACCTGGTCAAGAACTACAGGAAACTTTTGATCTCTGTAATTGCAAACAAAGGTTTCTGTACCAAAATATTCTCACGAGTCACCAACCCTGATCCGGTAGCACCCCCAACTCACCCCACTGATAGCACAGCTAGCATAGCGTCACAAGTAACTTGTAGCATCTAAATATCATTAAATCACAAGTCCAAGACACAGATGAAAGATACAGGTCTTGTGAATAAAGCCACCATTTCAGATTTTTAAAATGTTTTACAGGGAAGACAGAATATGTAAATCTATTAGCTAACCACGTTAGCGGAGGACACGATATTTTTACCAGGCAGATTCGGCTAGGCGCCACGTCCAGTTCACATGCACAACAGATATGATATAAAATCGTAAATTGGGTCTTACTATGGCTGATCTTTCATCAGAATGTTGATCAAAGTGTCCTTTGTCAAGATGAGTCGTTGGTTCCGTTCAGAATTCTTCCTTGCCACTCCATTTAGCACAGGTACCGGTCGAGTGGCACGAATTTCTCAAACGTAAATACAATCCGACAACGGTACACCGAAAAACTCCCGGAAAATTCAAATAATCTGATTAAACTATATTGAAAAAACATACATTACGATGATATGGTCACATGTATCAAACAAAATTCGACACGGAGATAGTTTGCATACATAACGCCAGCAAAACAGTACACCAACGCAGCTCAAATTCGAAAATTCAGATGTCCGGAAGTTGTCGGTCACGCCAAAGAAATGGGTCCTATTTCACGTCAGTCCCAGATAAACAAAGAATTTCTCCTCTGACGTCATCTTGACAACAGAGGAAGGCGAATGAGGGTGGTTTCTGGTCATAGGGGCACGACCATATATCAGAGCTTTGAAGCCAGCATAACACATCTTGATTTTATGTTCTTGGTCATGGAAAGTGCTGTTGAATGACTTCTGTATCACTCAGAGACAAAATTGAAACGGATTTAGAAACTAGGGGATGTTTTCTTTCCAATGGTATGATTTATATGCATATAGTAAGAGCAATAATTGAATAAGAGGCAGTTTAATCTGTAGAGCAAATTATGCTAATGCGAAAATATTACCCCCTGTATTCTCAAGAGGTTGTTCTGCTTTTCTGATGTATCAAATACTTATGTCATGCAATAAAATGCTAATTAATTACTTAAAAATCATACAATGTGATTTTCTGGATTTTTGTTTTAGATTCCGTCTCTCACAGTTGAAGTGTACGTATGATAAAAATTACAGACCTCTACATGCTTTGTAAGTAGGAAAACCTGCAAAATCGGCAGTGTATCAAATACTTGTTCTCCCCACTGTACCAGTACCTAGTCGATGTGCAGGGGTACGAGTTAATCAGACACCTTGACTTTTTCCACATTTTGTTACATTACAACCTTATTCTAAAATATATTAAATAGTTTTTTCCCCCTCATCAATCTACAAACAATATCTCATAATGACAGGTTTTTTGAATTTTTTGCTAATCTATACAAAATAAAAAACAGAAATATCACATTTACATAAGTATTCAGACCCTTTACTCAGTACTTTGTTGAAGCACCTTTGGCAGTGATTACAGCCTTGAGTCTTCTTGGGTATGACGCTACAAGCTTGTTACACCTGTATTTGGGGAGTTTCTCTCATTTCTCTCTGCAGATCCTCTCAAGCTCTGTCAGGTTGGATGGGGAGCGTTGCTGAACAGATATTTCCAGGTCTCTCCAGAGATGTTCGATCTGGTTCAAGTCCGGTCTCTGGCTGGGCCACTCAAGGACATTCAGAGACTTGTCCCGAAGCCAATCCTGCGTTGTCTTAGCTTTGTGCTTAGGGTCGTTGGGTTCACCTGTTGGAAGGTGAACCTTCGTCCCAGTCTGAGGTCCTGAGCGCTCTGGAGCAGGCCCTCATCATGGATCTCTCTGTACTTTGCTCCGTTCATCTTTGCCTCGATCCTGACTAGTCTACCTGCCCCTGCCGCTAAAAAATATCCCCACAGCATGATGCTGCCACCACCATGCTTCACCGTAGGGATTGTGCCAGGTTTCCTCCAGACATGATGCTTGGCATTCAGGCCAAAGAGTTCAATCCTGGTTTCATCAGACCAGAGAATCTTGTTTCTCATGGTCTGAGAGTCTTTAGGTGCCTTTTGGCAAATTCCAAGCGGGCTGTCATGTGCCTTTTACTGAGGGGTAGCTTCCGTCTGGCCACCCTACCATAAAGGCCTAATTGGTGAAGTGTTGCAGAGATGGTTGTCCTTCTGGAAGGTTCACAAATCTCCACAGAGGAACTCTAGAGCTCTGTCAGAGTGACCATCAGATTATTGGTCACCTCCCTGACCAAGGTCCTTGCTCAGTTTGGCTGGGTGGCCAGCTCTAGGAAGAGTATTGGTGGTTCCAAACTTTTTCCATTTTAGAATGATGGAGGCCAGTGTGTTCTTGGAGACCTTTAATGCTGCAGACATKTTTTGGTAGCCTGCCCCAGATCTGTGCCTCGACACAATTCAGTCTAGGAGCTCAACAGACAATTTCTTTGACCTCCTGGCTTGGTTTTTGCTCTGATATGCACTGTCAACTGTGAAACCTTATATAGACAGGTGTGTGCCTTTCCAAATCATGTCCAATCAATTGAATTTACCACAGGTGGACTCCAATCAAGTTGTTGAAACATCTCAAGGATGATCAATGGAAACAGGATGCACCTGAGCTCAATTTCGAGTCTCATAGCGAAGGGTCTGAATACTTATGTAATTAAGTTATGTTTTTTATGTTTAATACATTTGCAAACATTTCTAAAAACCTTTTTTTTGCTTTGTCATTATGGGGTATTGTGTGTAGATTGCTGAAGAAAAACAATTATTTAATCCATTTTAGAATAAGGCTGTAACGTAACAAAATGTGGAAAAAGTCAATGGGTCTGAATACTTTCCGAAGGCACTGTATAACTAGGAATAAAGTGACAGATAATTAACAGTAGCAGCAGCGTATGTAATGAGTCAAAAAAGTTTGTGCAAAAAAGGTCAATGCAGGTAGCTATTTGGTTAACTATTTAACTAACTATCTAGCAGTCTTATGGTTTCGGAGGAAGAAGCTGTTTAGGATCCTGTTGGTTACAGGCTTGGTGCATTGGTACCGCTTGCCGGCGGTAGCAGAGAGAACAGTCTATGACTTGGGTGGCTGAAGTGTTTGACAATTTTTCGTGCCACCTTCTGATACAGCCTGGTATAGAGGTCCTGGATGGCAGGGAGCTTGACCCCAGTGATGTACTGGGCCGTCCGCACCACCCGCCATGCCAAGCGGTGATGCAGCCAGTCAAGATGCTCTCAATGTTGCAGCTGTAGAACCTTTGGAGGATCTGAAGGCCCATGAGAAATATTTTCAGCCTCCTGGGGGGGAGGCGTTGTCGTGCCCTCTTCACGACTGTGTTGGTGTGTTTCAACCATGAATGATACTTAATGATGTGAACACCGAGGAACTTAAGCTCCTGACCTGTTCCACTACAGTCCCGTCGATGTGAATGAGGGTGTGCTCGGACATAATTTCCTGTAGTCCACGATCAGCTCCTTTGTCTTACTGACATTGAGGGAGAGGTTGTTGTCCTGGCACTATACTGCCAGGTCTCTGACCTCCTCCCTATAGTCTGTCTCATCGTCGCCGGTGATCAGGTGATCACTGTTGTATCATCGGCAAACGTAATGATGGTATTGGAGTCATGTGCGGCCACACAGTCCTGGGCGAACAGGTATTCTTAAGTTGGAGGAGTATTAGCCATGTCAGTACAACAAAAGAATGACTGAATTGGATCAAAATGTCAAACCCATCTTTTTGGCAGACGTGCAGACAGAGAGGTTGCATCACTGTCTTTGCATGAAAGAAAATCATAAAAGTAGTGTGATGATAAAAGTCAGTCATACCCTTGTAGTTTGAAGTCTCAGTCATACCCTTGTTGTTTGAAGTCTCAGTCATACCCTTGTAGTTTGAAGTTTCAAGGCATACCTTGTTGTTGAAGTCTCAGTCATACCCTTGTTGTTTGAAGTCTCAGTCATACCCTTGTAGTTTGAAGTCTCAGTCATACCTTGTTGTTTGAAGTCTCAGTCATACCCTTGTAGTTTGAGGTCTCAGTCAACCCTTGTTGTTTGAAGTCAGTTCATACCCTTGTAGTTTGAAGTCTCAGTCAACCTTGTTGTTTGAAGTCTCAGTCATACCCTTGTTGTTTGAAGTCTCAGTCATACCCTTGTTTTTGAGTCTCAGTCATACATTTGTTGTTGTCCCGGTCAGGTTGGATGAATGACATGACAGGAAGCTACAACCTGGGCGCTCTCGTCGCTTCCGGCGCGCCGCACCGCCGTCCTGAACGTGGCAGTCTGTTTTGTTCTGGCCTTCATCCCCCTGGCCAAGCGCTCAACTAGACAGACATGTAAGAGCATCATGAACGTCACCATCGACCGCTCCACACAGGAAATCATGCAGTGGGCCGAGATCCTGCCTCCTTTCTCTGAGGTAGCACACTGGTAGTTCTTCTGTATGAGGGTTAGGAATCTATCTAACAACATATTTTGTTTCATTGTACATTATTGATGGCGCAAGGTTATGGTCAGGAAAAATTACTAGTACTAATGATAAAATGTACATTTACTCATAATATTTCAATATCAATTGTCAAATAGGAGGAGCCAACAGTGTCCACATACGTGAATTACTTCTCTAAGACTACGTTTCGTAGTCCAGAGATTGTTGACAGTAGACCTGAGGTGTACAGTGGAGATGATGCCAAGACAGCAGGACCTGCTGAAGTCACCCGGCTTTAGTAACGTCAACACCACCGACGTTCTACCTCAGCACTGTATAGGAGAGAAGAAATGTTGTATCTTTTCACGAAGGGGAGCAAATACAATAATGTATTAATACAGAACTCAGTTATGGCTGGTATTATTAGTCAATTCATCTGTTTTCATTCAAGAGAGAAAAGACAAGCACAGGACATTATGACAGACACAGTGCTACTTACAGTCATTGTCCAGTAGTTGGCGCTTCTCTACCAAGAAAATCGAATTATTCTAATGATAATAATTTGTCAGTGATAAGGACCTCTCCATCCATACTGCAAAACACACTATAGAAAATGACACTGAAACTTTTTTCAAACACTAAATATTTTATTTGCAGCACTTAGTTTTGACTGAAATACATCATCCAACAGTTAGTTTGTTAGCTGTTATTTAATATGCTAATTTGCAGTAAGAAAGCCTTCAACCAACACTGTACTTTCAAGCATTCATCATCCAAAACCAACAGTCCATAAAAGCTTCACTACACACTGACGGCAGCCAGCAAAATACCAGACGAATAAGTCCACATCTACTCAGTCATCACAGTTACAACAGCCTCTCAAGGATACTGTTACCAAATGTAGTAGTAGCATTTTGTTCACCAAATAAATTCCACTGAATCAATCCAACATATTAACAAAACTCCCAATTGGTGTATTATTGCTAAAAGCAWACAAATATGTCAAATTCCTAAGGAAGTGCAAGGAGATGGAGTGCTATTGGACCTATTTCCAATATTGTAAATGTAAAAGGGATTAGGCACATTTTAACAGAACAGATGAACACTGAGCTGAAGTTGATGCAAAATATTCTTCTGACTAAATGCTGTGTGGACAAGATGATTAAATGCATTATAAAGGGACAGGCTACACACCAAAGGACATATACATAATCTAATATGGGCAAACGTCTTCATCATCAGAAATCATACTGAAATAGTCAAGTACTTGAGAGACAGATCAACAGCATCTGAAAGTACATACTGTGTATGACGGTCACAGTCTTTCTGGCTGGCTCATCAAATACTTGTGGGAGATGACAACATAATAGTGTTTTCATTATCGGTAGGACTATGGCAAATTCCCCTGGCCTGCATACGAGAAATGACTCCTCACTTCTCTGAAGAATGTTAAATAACAGAGTAGCTAGGTGTAGTTCTGTCCTTCAGCTGTTCTTGTCTATTGATGTTCTGTATTATGTCATTCTGTATTATGTGTCATGTTCTGTGTGGACCCCAGGAAGAGTAGCTGCTGCTTTTGCAACAGCTAATGGGGATCCTAATAAAATACCAAATACCAAAGTAGCAGCGAGTGTGGTGCCCTTGTTTTCACAGCGACATTGATACATTGTTGCTAAGACTAGTGTTGTGTGTGGATGTTATAGCGATCATAAGTGTTTTTGATCTAGGATATTATCACCCAAATATATTTACTATTTATTTATTTAGTGAAATATCTGAAAGGGTTTGATATGTCGTATCAAACCAGACTATTTTGTCTTTGGCAAATGTGAGGCCTGACGCTTCGATCAAACCTACAGCGTCATTGCGCAAAATGGTACGCAGCATCATCTGGATATGTGTGCAACAAAAGTTCAACATTTACATTTAAGTCATTTAGCAGACGCTCTTATCCAGAGCGACTTACAAATTGGAAAGTTCATACATATTCATCCTGGTCCCCCCGTGGGGAATGAACCCACAACCCTGGCGTTGCAAGCGCCATGCTCTACCAACTGAGCCACACGGGACCTCAACATTCACCTTCTGCTACCGTTTCTGTCAAACCGCCTACGCATACAATTTGACGCATACATTCGATAAATCCAACATATACATCACACCGAACGCACTGCAACTGCCTCTGCAACGCAATGCTGCAAGGCAAACGCAGGGTTCCATTGGAAATGAATGTAATTCTGGTGTACCAAAATGCAATGACACTGTCGGTGTGATCGAAGCGTAAGCGTGAGCACCATCCCTCATATCTACAGTATGCCGACTCAATCCARCATTCTGTAAACATCAATGCACACCTAAGGCCTGTTTCAACCAATCTCAGGAACCTAACCCGATCCCCAGAATCAGAACCACTCTTATGCTGCAATAATTCACCTTGTTTCTAGTGTGTTGAAAGTCAACTGTATGTGCGGGTAGAGTGTTGTCTTTGACACAACCTGGAAGGCTGGTTAATGGTTCTGAAGGAATAGTTAGTCAGTAGTTTTGAATAAATAGGTGGGTACTGGTCTTGAACCTAACCCACTGGGCACAGACGTCAATTCAACGTCTATTTCACGTTGGTTCAATGTAATTGAATTGAATTTACGTAGAAACAACGTTGATTCAACCAGTGTGTGCCCAGTGGTAATGCATTAATACGTAATTGCATTGTGCTCTTCAACATTATTCATTGATGATCTAGAATATAATTATTGTAGAAGATACATGTGGCTTATTGTGCTCCTGCTGGTCAATGGCCTTGTGAAGTAATGTCAAGGGCAGTTCTGGTATCAGGCCTTGGGGCTGTGTGAATGTTATAGCCCTCCCACTGTTCCTTCATAGAGCAGACATCACCACCGTAGCAGGCCTTGTGTTGTTTATTACATTTACATTTAAGTCATTTAGCAGACACTCTTATCCAGAGCGACTTACTTTATGGATTCGCTTGTGTCATTTGCGTATAGGACTTGTGCATGCCAGCTGTGTCAGTCACTTAGAACATACTTCAACTGTCCCCTCATTCAGACTATTCCAACTCTGCGGTTTGATTTTTGGCTAAAAGCCACCAGCCAGCAAACAATATTCAAAACAATATCTATTCTAACTATCTGCAATTACAAAAGTACACAATACAAAACTGAACACAGGGAAATGCAACAACAAACAAAAACAACTATGTGTGTCATTATCTCATTATGTAGAGTCAGATGCATTTCTGGTTGCACTCATTCAACATGTAAAAGTAGTCCTTGTTAAGGCTTGTCCTGTTAACTCACCATGCAAAGAAACACATTCCATTACGAGCAGGTACACTGGACAGGGRAAAATAAAGGTGAAAAATGTTCATCTTATTTTAAGGCCCACTATATTAGATTGATGGGCATCTGTAACGTACCATCAGTGATCCATGGTCACATCACATTAATCCGTCAGTCTTCTCATGTAGACTGAGGATGAAAGGGAACAGTATGCCCTTAGCTTCCAGTGGTGGCTTGAGTGGTTCCTCTACAAAGTAAGAGCCATCCTCCTCCACCACAAACTGCAGAGTCTGAGTCTTGTTCACACAATAGATGCAGTTTCCGATGACTGCACACCTGAACGGCATAGGGCTGCCCTGCCGCTGCGACGCGCAGTCATGCCACATTTTCACTATGGTGTCGTACTTGAACACAGTGACCCCCTGGTCACGGTTGACGTCAAACCTGTAGATGAAGCTTTTCAGAGCCACCATGTCGGTTGACTTTTTCCTGCTGTTGTTGTAGGGGCACTCCTGCCACTCGTCCCTCTTGGCGTCGTATTTTAGGAGACGGTAGAACAGAGACCCTCCTGAGACGTAGAGCTCTCCATTACAGGTGGTGGCTTCATGGGCCACAGCGAACGCCCCTTTGGGTAAGGGAGCCACTGTGGTCCATCTATCAGTCCGAGGATCGTATTTTTCTACTGTGAACAAACACTCCCCTCCTATGGCGTACAAGTTACCCTCCATAGACACTAGCTTGAGCTGCGACCGCGCCTGGTTGAGTGGTCGAACCTCGCTCCAGCGGTTAATGATGGGGTTGTAACAGAACACCTTGTCTGAGACCTTGCCCTTATCCCCATATCCCTTTATCCCACCGGCCACAAACAGGTAGTTGTACAAGGTGCAGATCCCACAGCCCTTAGTGTTAATGTCCTCCGGCATCAGAGTCAGAGGTCTCCAGTCATTGGCTGCCTCGTTGAAGTAGTAAATCATGTGGTTCTCCTCGAAGGATGCCACGGACAGAGGGCTCTGTGGTCGACTGTTACACCGACTCTGAGGTCGGCTCCCGACACGGTCAAACACATCGTTGATCTCAGCAACCATCAGGGACCTCTTCCCCTCCATTCTCTTCTTCAGGACCAGATCCCTCTCCGACCCCGTCAGACGCCCGTACACTGCTGGGTCCTGCAGGATCTGGAGGAAGTTGTCACTCATGAAGCGATAGGCCGTCTCTTTCAGTTCGTTGAGTCGTTGCTTCTTGGCGATAGTTAGAATCTCATAACAGTTCTCTGCTGTGACCTGCTCTGACATAGTATCCATAGCAGCCTGGACAGCACATGGGATCTGTAAGATCTTAGCTCCTGTAATCACCTCTACCACATTGTCCTTGTGCACATTCATCTGAGAGGTGTAGATATAGTCTATCAGGATGGTCAGGGTCTTGTAGTTCAGCCCTTTCACTTTTAGGATGTCTCTTGACTGACGAGCCTTGAAATAGTCACTCTTCCCTGCCAGAACAGACTTGTGAACACTGATTTTCTGGCCACCGACTTCAATCACTAAATCTGTCTCCTCTTTAGGCGTTGTGTTACTGACGCCACCATTGCCACTACTGCCCCTGTGTCCTTGGTTCGACTCAAGCCCTGACTGTCCATACAATGTGTCATATTCTGTGGGAGAGCTGTGGCTGAACAAGCACCCCAGCTCTTGTATGGTTGGCTGGTTGCCCGTGGTGATACAATGAGTGTCAGGCGCAGCGGTCCCCTGCTCCCGGGAGTCAGTGACGTTTGTGATGTGACACTGACTCCTCACTATGCTCTCTCTACAGAGGGACAGAGACCCTTCCGCTTCCTCTCTGGCCTCTCCCTTGAAGCATAGAGAGGGACCCACACTGCAGGGCACTTTTTCCCTCGCTCCATTCATATCCTCACTGATACCGTTTCTGCCATGAGTACAGTTCTGGTCTTTACCAGCATCAAGCTTGGGTATGTGAGATGTATGTGCTTGATGAGAAGGATCAGTAATGTGAAACTGATCTGTATTTGAGATGTGTGAKCCATCACCCTGTGGACTGTCAAAGTGATGATGCCCAATCACCGTACCACCATCCAACAAGTACTCCTTTGTAACTGGTGTGCTCTGTCGACAGAGTCCCTGGTCGCCCAGTATGAATCCCAGGTCTGGAACATTAGTGTTCTCCTCCTGCTTCCTTGGGAGCGAACAGACACCCCCGTCCTCTAGGTCCGAGCAGATGGGGTGGTGGAAGATGACATCTGCCTCCACCGTGTGCACCCCTCCTCTCTGTCTCTGTCTGTCATTCATCCTGTCTGATCAGAGCTAGTGGCAGTTCAGATCCTCAGTGTTCATAGTGAGGAGGATCCAACACAGTCTTCTGGAATCACTCCTACAGATCCTCAGTGTTCATAGTGAGGAGGAATCCAACACAGTCTTCTGGAATCACTCCTACAGATCCTCAGTGTTCATAGTGAGGAGAATCCAACACAGTCTTCTGGAATCACTCCTACAGATCCTCAGTGTTCATAGTGAGGAGAATCCAACACAGTCTTCTGGAATCTCCTACAGATCCTCAGTGTTCATAGTGAGGACGGATCCAACACAGTCTTCTGGAATCACTCCTACAGATCCTCAGTGTTCATAGTGAGGAGAATCCAACACAGTCTTCTGGAATCACTCCTACAGATCTTGGCAGGTCTTGTCTCTTGAACCTATTTGACACTTTAGGGGAGAAGAGAAATATATATTGAAATATGAACGTTTCAAAGAACTAAAACATGTAAATTGTTGGCAATGATACTTGAAAACTCGGAGGGGCGCCCTTACTCCACAAGAAACAAATGGAGCCTACTTTGGCATATCTACAGAGATTTATGGAGTAGCTTTTATGTTTTCTCCAAATGCACTAAACTCTATTGTAAAAGACACTAAGAGAACACATACTTTTTAAATTATACAGATATTATTATAGGGTCTTATTGCACTTGTTGTGCCGGAAAATATTAATTATAGGCCTATTATAAAGATATTAGACAGTATGAATTGAGTACTAAGTGAATTATTGTAGATATTAACAGCTAACACACATGACGTACTGGATGATCATACTAATCGAGTATTAAAATTAATCGCGACCTTCGCCGGAGAATCGCACATAGGGCGCATGCTCGGTGRCACCTCCATTCCACCAGCAAGAATAAGCAAGACCTAGCATGAATAAGGCCGTGACCGCCGAGATTTCCCTTCAAAATAAAAGTTCCGCAATGAAGATGGTAAGAAAAAATACAAAAAGGGTTGAAATTTGTAACATTTTATGACGACATTTTTGCAGACTTTTTATATATAGCACAAATAATATTATAGCACTGAYATTATTGTTAACAGCATTAAAATKWATGATTACTCGATAGTTATCATGTAACAACAGTAATACAAATAAAAAAACATTATTTATAAAGCAACTATTAATAATAATAGTAATATTAATAGTATAATAATTATTTTAATAATCAACTTTAGAAAAACGTTTTAATCCCATTATTAATTAGCCCATTCCTATTGCACGATGTTCAGTAAGTTTTTCATATTGGACATACATATTGCACAGTACACAATTTTCTGTGAGGAGGGTCCATTCTACTCAGCACTTGTGGTTTCCAAATCGAACCTGTTTACACCCAGAGGAGCGTCGTTGCTTATTTTACGGTCCTTAGAGTGGCCAATCGGCTTAAATCCAATCATTTTTGCACATTGGACATACATATTGCATTGTACACAATTTTCTATCTTTAAAAGTGGGCTCTTTGCCTTTTTGCAATTTATAAACTGACATTTTCGGTGGACTGACAATGGATCCCTATTTAAACTATCCTCCTCATACAGAGTTGGCTACAATTTCAATTTCATCCTCCAGAAAAGGCAGATCTAATATTACAGCAAATAATATGGCTAAACTCCAATATACTGATAGAGACAAAATACAGTTTTACAAGAAGAGTATAATATTTATGACGCACATTGTAAACAAGAACGGTAAAATTGTCACAAAGCAACTATCAACAGTGTATGGAGGTGTATGCCCAACACAAAATTATAACCAACTCATCGTGACTCTGCCACAAAATTGGAAGAGACAATTACTTAAAGAAGAAATTAAAGAATTAGTCTCTCTGCCACCCATAAAAAGTAGTATAGTCTCTCTGCCACCCATAGTATAAATCAAAAAATATATAAGTTTATTTAAACTTAAAAGGTTTGAGAGCAATAATGTATCAAATTAAAGTCAGCTGTGAATAGGTTGATGTCCCAATACCTTGGCATCGGGTCTATGAACTGACATTTGAAACAACAATTGACACATCAAGCCGTTCGTTTCAGTTTAAGCTATTATATAAAATACTTTCGACAAAAAGAAAGCTCAATATATGTGGCATTGAACAGTCTGTCTTGGGCAGACTCTGCCACGAGGAAACAGAATCAATAGAAAATATTTTCTGGCCATTGGTGGCTCTCGCTTTTGGAGTCAGGACCAGGAATGGTTGTTATGTCATAATATCAGGGTTCAGATTGACCTGCAAACTGTATTGTTAKGGAATCTGAAAAAACACTATCAGTCAATGGTAAATATCATTATACTYTTGGGTAAAGTATTTATATTTAGGGCAATATATGGTAGAAATCTTACAAATAGGGAGGTGTAGTTAGAGATAATAGTAAAATGGAGGGATGTATTCCAAAATAGCATTAAACTGGTGGGTTAATCTGTGGACATTGGAAGGTTGGAGTTAACATCAGAATGAATAGTGGATTGGCCTCTGTGGGTGAAAATCCAGCACTTGTAGAAAGAGAAAATTAGGAATATATGTATAATTATTTACCTACATGTACTGTAGATGTGAGCGAAATAGATGTAAGTAGCAGTAGAAGTCAATGGAGGCTGCTGAGGGGAGGACGGCTCATAATAATGGCTGGAACGGAGCGGATAGAACGGCATCAAACCATGTGTTGGATGTATTTGATACCATTCCACTCATTCGCTCAAGCCATTACCACGAGCCCATCCTCTCCAATTAAGGTGCCCCTAACCTCCTGTGGTAAAGTATTGTGGTCTGTTGGTTTACTCCAATTAGGGTAGGGGGTAAAAGTATAGGTAAAAAATAATAAGTATACCGAAGGGGACTCTTATTCTGAAGAATTCCACAAATCCGTGACCCGGAAGTACTTAGTTATTCTTGCCTGCTTCACAACAGTTTTAGTGGCAATTGCTGACTGCTAGATAGATTCATGTTGAATACGAAAGGGGAGGATAAGGAAATCCGTCCAAGCGCACATTACGCAGTCAAATTGTGTCATAGGTTAATAGAAATKTATTAAAACATCCATTCATCACAATGAAATGTTAAGAAATATAAATTGGGAACCYTGTGCGCAATATAGCCTAATTGCAACGCATGTAATTATTCCAGGCTAAATTTACAGTTTGGCTAAATCATCATTAAAGATGGAAATGGTAATGCATCTCGACTAATATAAAACATTGGCCAAAATAGCATGAATATTATTATAGGGTAGCCAACTTACGTCTTTAGATGCAGGCAGCGCAATTCAATGGACTGCTCTCATCAGTCTCTCACACACAAAGCCCAGCTATGGGAGGTAGCCCCAATCTTGAAAATAGGAGAACCTCACAAATGCAATACGGCTGTCTTTTCCCTCGTATATAGAGGATATTTCGTTAATGTGGACACGTCCCTAATTCCACGTCCATTGGAGACATAGCACTTGTTAATTGAGCTCCAGGACAAATAGTCTCCGGGTAAATGGGTCATTATTATTCCTTCACAACTCATAAGAGAAAATCCACTGTAGCTACGTCTTGTCTGAAACCAAACGCAAACAGTTATTACAGGACTTAATCTTTCAGAGTACCGATCCACAACAAATATGCCGCCAATAACCTCCTGCAGCTCTACAGTGCGTCTGAGCTAMGCATAGATAGAGCATCAAAAATCAATCCAGCATGGATCAGGGATCTCCGTCTCTGCTGCCCCTACTCTGTTTTGCCTTTTTCAGTAGACTACCGACCGACAGTTATTGATCTAGAGTAGACCACACCCCCTCTCAGTATTAACCTCACATACACAGACGTGGCTATCCCCATCTSCCGGGTTTGCACCCTGCACAAGCTGGAGGCAACCGGAGGTGAAGATGCGACATTCTTTCACACGCCTTGTGCGCGATTTACCACGAGGGAAACTCAGCGATCTGAGCCCCTGCGTGCGTTATAAGCCTGTCATTGGTAAGCCCCTACTACAGCCTCTTATACAAACGCCCCGATTTTAATTCCATACCACTGTATAAAGCCTAGTACTTCAAAAGCAAACCCAACGGGCAACGAGTCTGCTGTTCACTATACAACAGACACATTTGTGTTTCCCCTAGTGGGGTACTGTAACTCTAAAGACCCATGTGTCCAGATTAAAATGTACTTACTGCCTTCTGCTTGGTATGCTACAACATCCCATAATAGTTCAGTCTGAAAGGAAGAACATTGCTTCAACTTCCCCTGTAAACCATGGGCTATATACATAATAAAAAAACTGTGTGGTTCGAGCCCTGAATGCTGATTGGCTGACGACAGTTGTGGTATATCAGACCGTGTATACCACTGGTATAACAAAACATTTATTTTTACTGCTCTAATTACATAGGTAACCAGTATATAAGGCACCTCAGAGGTTTGTGGTATATGGCCAATATACTATGGCTAAGGGCTGTATCCAGGACCTCCACATTGCATCCCTTAGCCATGGTATATTGGCCATATACCACACCTTGTTGCTTAAGCATCTCTCCCCTCAGGCCAGTCTTTCAAATTATTGCAAACCTGACTTTTTAAATTGTTAAGAATCAGCAAAACAACCAATATCATCACAGGGTTAAAAGGGGTATTCATACCCCTAGACTTATTCCACACGTTGTGTTACAACCGGAATTCAAAATGGATTTTAAAAAATCTCACCCATCTACACACAATACCCCATAATGACTAAATGAAAAGATGTTTTTAAAAGATATTTCAAATGTATTGAAAATGAAATATCTAGTATTCAAATATTCACACCCCTTAGTCAATACATGTTAGAATTACTTTTGCAAATGATTCTTTTTWAAATTCTTCAAGCTCTGTCAAGTTGKTTGTTGGTCATTGCTAGACAACCATTTTTAAATCTTGCCATATTTTCAAGCCAATTTAAGTCGAAACTATAACTAGGCCACTCGTCTTGGTAAGCAACTCCAGTGTACAATGAGTGTACAAAACATTAGGAGCACCTGCTCTTTCCATGCCTGACCAGGTGAATCCAGGTGAAAGCTATGATCCCTTATTGATGTGACTGATCAGTGTAGATAAAGKGGAGGAAAGGTTAAAAGAAGGAATTTAAGCCTTGAGACAATTGAGACAGAATGTGAACGTGTAACATTCAGAGGGTGAATGGGCAAGACAAAATATTGAATTGCCTTTGAATGGGGTATGGTAGAAGTTGCCAGGCGCACCGGTTTGAGTGGGTCAAGAACTGCAACACTGCTGGGTTTTTCACACTCAACAGTTTCCCAAGTGTATCAAGTATGGTCCACCACACAAAGTACATCCAGCAAAATTGACACAACTTTGGGAAGCATTGGAGTCACCATGGGCCAGCATCCCTGTGGAATGCTTTCAACACCTTGTCGTCCATGCCCTGACGAATTGAGGCTGTTCTGAGGGCAAAAAGGGGTGCAACTCAATATTTGGAGTCTGTTGCTAATGTTTAGTGCTCTCAGTGTATATTTGGGAAAGGAAAGGTAAAGGGGGATACCTAGTTAGTTGTACAACTGAATGCATTCAAATGAAATGTGTCTTCCTCATTTAACCCAACCCCTCTGAATCAGAGAGGTGCAGGCGGTTGCCTTAATCGACATCCACGTCTTCGGCGCCCAGGGAACAGTGGGTTAACTGGCCTTATGTAGGGTATTGTCTTGCTGAAAGGTGAATGTCTCCCAGTGTCTGTTGGAAAGCAAATTGAAGCAGGTTTTCCTCTAGGATTTTGCCTGTGCTTAGCTGTATTCTGTTTCTTTTTATCCTAAAAAAATAACTCCTTAGTCCTTGGCGATGACAAGTATACCCATGACATGATGCAGCCACCCCCATTCTTAGAAATATGAAGAGTGGTACCCAGKGATGTGTTGTGTTGGATTTGCCCCAAACATAATACTTTGTATTCAGGACAAAAAGTTAATATCTTTGCCACATTTTTTGCAGTTTTACTTTAGTCCCTTATGTAAACAGGATACATGTTTTGGAATATGTTTTATTCTGTACAGGCTTCCTTCTTTCACTCTGTCATTTAGGTTAGTATTGTGGCGTTACTACAATGTTGTTGATCCATCCTCAGTTGTCTCCTATCACAGCCATTAAACTCTGTAACTGTTTTAATGTCACCATTGGCCTCCTGGTGAAATCCCTGAGTGTTTTTTCCTTCCTCTACGGCAACTGAGTCAGGAAGGACGCCCGTATCTTTGTAGTGACTGGGTGATACATCATCCAAAGTGTAATTTATAACTTCACCATGCTCAAAGGGATATTCAATGTCTTCTGGGAAGGCTTTCCACTAGATGTTGGAACATTGCTGCGAGAACTTGCTTCCATTCAGCCACTAAAGCATTAGAGAGGTTGGGCACAGATGTTGGGCGATTGGGCCTGGCTCGCAGTCGGCGTTCCAATTCTTCCCAAAGGTGTACGATGGTGTTGAGGTAGGGCTCTGTGCAGGCCAGTGAAGTTCTTCAACACMAATCTCGACAAACCATTTCTCTATGGACCTTGCTTTGTGCACGTGGGCATTGTCATACTGAAACAGGAAAGGGCCTTCCCCAAACTGTTGACACAAAGTTGGAAGCACAGATTAATCTAGAATGTTATTGTATGCTGTAGCATTAAGATGTCCCTTCACTGGAACTAAGAGGACTAGCCCAAACCATGAGAAACAGTCCCAGACCATTATTCCTCCTCCACCAAACTTTACAGTTGGCACTTTGCATTGTGGCAGGAAGCGTTCTCTTGGCATCTGTGTTTCCACTGCTCCAGAGTCCAAGCTTTACACCACTACAGCCGACACTTGGCATTGCGCATGGTGATCTTAGGCTTGTGTGCGGCTGCTCGGTGTGAAGCTCCCAACGAACAGTTCTTGTGCTGAAGTTGTTTCCAGAGGCAGTTTGGTCCCATTCTGTGAGCTTGTGTGGCCTACCACTTCGCGGCTGAGTCATTGTTGCTTCTAGACGTTTCCACTTCACAATAACAGCACTTGACCGGGGCAGCTCTAGCAGGGCAGAMATTTGACGAACTGACTTGTTGGAATGGTGGCATCCTATGACTGTGCCACATTGAGTCACTGAGCTATTCAGTAAGGCAATTCTACTGCCAATGTTTGTCTATGGAGATTGCATGGCTTTGTGCTTGATTTTATACACCAATCAGCAACGGTGTGGCTGAAATAGCCAATTCCACTCATTTGAAGCGTTGTCGACATACTTTTGTATATATAGTGTATAAAAATAGAGGAGCCACTCTGGGCCAACACAAGGGCACCATAGTACAATCAGCGTCATGGATTACACTGCAGCATTCCTGCCTGCGGCAGAGGAACACAGAGAGCACAGAGAGAAAGCATGCCATGGCCACAACACAACAAATCCACTCCATTCAAGGATTCACAATCTTCCTTACGTTCACAATATAATGCATGTTTGTCCCTCAGTATTATCTTGAGRAGCAGACATGCCACACACAACACATCCACATGCTCTGAGGAGAGAAATCACACTCACACACAGCCATGCTGACACAGACTATGGACAGTCTATGGATACCATGCAGGGTCAGGGAAAACAAACGGTGTGTGTGTGAGTCAAGGTTGTCTCCCAGTGGGAATGACAACACAGTCAGAAAGGACATAACCCTGGGATTGTTCTGTGGTGATAGGGCCCTACTTTTTGAGCAATCATGTGACACAGCAATATTATAGGCTGTATTTTATGCCTAATCGAGAAATTTGAATACAGGCTGTAGCCTTTCTTAGACCCGGCTGAACTTTACCCCCAAGACAGAATAGTCATCAGGACATTAGATAAATTAGACATATCCCCCCAAGTGCACGTTTTGTTTTTTGCCCTAGCTTTACACACAGCTGATTCAAATAATCATTGCTTGATGAGTTGGTTATTTGAAGAAGCTGTGTAGTGCTTGTTGTTCAGTGTGGAGAGTTGTTCTTAGAGCTTGATATTGGACCAAATACCAGAGGCTATACATTACTGGTAGCATATTTGAACTAGTGCAATTTTTTKGGTTGAAATAAAGTGAACAGGCTGAGCATACATACATGAAATAAATCATACACAAAGCTGCTGAATAAAACATGTATAGTGTTAATATACACAACAGAAGTACATACAAAATGGGACAAAAGTATAAAGCTTTAGATACATTTTTTAAATATCCTTTAGCGACAAAAAATGTATTTGGGCAAGTAACAACATCTTCTTTTCATCTGGTAACAGTTAGAGACTCTCCCTCCATTTAGGATCTACTGGAAACCTGGCCAGCCAGGAAGTCCCATCATACCTCATATCAGCAACCACTCACCCTCCATAGCCACCTGATGACAACATAAGGACACCTTAAGCTTCAGTGTACCAATGAAATATGKGCACCATTGCAGACAAAGGATCTCTCCCTGACCCAATAACAAACAAGTAAACATATCTATTAACAGACCCAATTCATAGAACATAGACTGGCCAATGGAGATGATCATGAGAAGGCTTTGGCCCCAAAGATTGCCTGTTCCTAACGGTGGAAGTGTCGGAGTAGACATTGTTCAAAGCAACAGAGATGAAAAGTCACCTTGCCTGGCTTTCCTCAAACTCTGTCTACATAGGAAAATGGGAATGTCTGATGTCTGTCTACGTGAGTAGCCCGGATACAATTATTGTGCCATCAACACTCTGGTGATCAGGCACGTCTCAGTCACACAAAATATTAGCCATGTTATAACAAGTAACATTTCATCAGTCCTCTTTCAAAATGACATAATATGAATGACATTAGGGACATTTCAGTGGTTTTTCTACATATTCAGGTTCTCTTCATTGGATTCAAGTCAGGTGCCATTATTAAGTGGTTAGAGTGTATTGATCCATTTGTACCCATTACCCAATAGGAATGTCTCACATGAACAGAAGGGTCACTGGGTARGAGATATCAGAAACTCTTGATATTATTCATGGGATGCCCTCTGGAGTATTTCTCATTATAAGACACATAGTTGAGTTGATTGATCCCAAAGTCCAGACAACCATGGGAATTAATGGATATCCTTTGGAGTCGAGTGTCACTGAGTCGAGTTGGAACTGCAGCATCCTCAGTCTTTGAGGAGAAAGTGAGAGAATAAGAGAATGAGGAGGATTATGGGGAGACATGACAGGATTATGGTTATTAAACCATTAATACTATTGAATACTACAGTGACTATGGCCCCACTCACCTTGTTACGCTGTACTAGTTAGTCTCTACTCTCTGGTCTCTATCACATGTTGAGTAGAGGGATCTGCCACACCATGATGTTGGACACCGTCTCCTCCTGACGGGACTGTTTGGTCTTCCTGTTGACCCTGTGGTGACCCAGCCCCCCTGACACCACCAGCAGAGAGCTGACGTCCACCTTCTGGACCCTCCTGCCCCTCTGGTGGTGGGCCGGATCATTGACCAGGTCATAGATGGCCCCGTCCTCGGGCCCGTGCTCCAGAGACCCCTGGGACAGAGCCAGGGAGCCACAGGAGGAAGACAGGGAGTCCTGGATGGCCATGGAGGTGCAGCCTGCCTCCCCCAGCCACACTCCCCGGCCCTGGGTGGGAGCTAGAGCGGGTGTGGAGCCTGGGATTGGAAGTGGGGAGGCCTGGGCCTTCTCTCCGTCCTTGGTGTCTCCTGGCTGGCTAGGTAGGCTGCTGCCTGGGTTGCCGGAGGGCCGGTTGCACACCGCGGCTGCCATGGTGAGGAACTTTACTGGGCCGTGGTGGGCGTGGAAGGATACCATGCCCCGTCCTACGACAGCCAAATATCCAGACACACATTACTCCATATACAGTCTAAATGTACTGGAAAATACTGTTAGTAACTACATATGTGTTTCAAATTGCCCACTTTTGGCAGTAGCCTCCAGAGACTAAGAATTCCATAGACCAGAGGCATATGGAAACTAGCTTTGAGTCATATCAATTAAGAGACAGTATCATTGTGAGAAAGGCTCCACTAAAATATCAAGGCAGCTGGGACCTGAAGGATAATGACTGAGGCCCATTAACCCATGTTGTGCTCCAGTTAGATTGATAAAGTCCTTAAAGCACTTGGTACCCAAATTCCTTCCTTTACCCCAAAACTATGACACCAAATGGATGGTTTGCCATTTAATTCCTCATTGGGATTTTTAGATAATCTGGAAGAATCTTCAGAGAAGATGCACCCACCTGTGACCTTGGGGATTCCCTGTAGTCTGGGGACAGAGAGGGCCACTGTCACCCCCAGGTTGGTCCCCACCAGCAGCAGACCATGGCACACCAGCAGACTGCTGACTGAGACCCTCTGGTTCCCTATGGACAGAATAGAACCAACACATCAATACTGAATCTGCAGAGTTTGTGTTAAATTCTGTTGTAGAGAGCAGGTTGGAGCAGTAAGCTATAATATTGCACAAAACGTTCTGAACAGTGGGCTTTTTCAAGTTATGAAAAAAAGGTTGATAGTTAATAGTTGACATTAATGATTTCCGGGGTCAAGCTTAACACAGTAGGAGTAGGGTAGGTATTTACATTCACAGTAGGAGWTAAGTAGATATTTACATTCACAGTGGGAGATAAGTAGCTATTTACATTCACAGTAGGAGATAAGTAGATATTTACATTCACAGTAGGAGATAAGTAGGTATTTACATTCACAGTGGGAGATAAGTAGCTATTTACATTCACAGTAGGAGATAAGTAGGTATTTACATTCAGAAGTCTCCTAGAAATGAGAATGAACACAGTTAATGTGCCCCTTCCAGCGAGCCGAGGGACAGTAACAGGGAGGGAGGTATTTCTGCTTAGTGTGTGGGGAGGTCACTACAGCAATAACACTTAACAGCCAGTGGTCTCCAGGGCAACCGAAAGAGGAATAAAAATAATAACAGCTCTTTTCACCAAAAAGACCACCATTATAGTCCGCTTTGAGTCAAACAAACAAACACAAAAGTGTTATGTAAATMGAGAATGAGTGAACCGTAATGTCGTAATTAAGCAAGCAACTGTGGTTCTATTCAGAAAGCCTGATGCAGGCTGGGACAGAAAGGGCTGTGTGTGTCCAGTCTTCACAAATAAATTCAGTATGAAATATCGCTTTATACTGTAAACGCAGTAATTGTTATGCTAACAGCACCTTTTAGAGGACGTGATAAATTGTGTCGTCTAGTGAACAACGTTTAGTGACTTATGTGGAACTTGGTACTTGTTAACATCATCCTCAATAAGCATTACTATGGCAACAAGCAGCATTGCAAAGAGTGAACAGAACATGTCCAGAATACCCTTAACATGTTAAATGCCAATAATTGTTAATGCAAATGCATTTTGACAAAACCGTCATAACGGACGTAGTATGGTATGACTGTTTGAGAAAGTCTGTCAAGGCTCCAGTTGTGAGTGGCATTACCCATCATACACTGCAGTAAGAGCTGCGCAACTAAGTCCTCTCCCTCCCATAATCCCCCAGGGCTTTGGCCAAATCAACCGCTGATCTCTCTGCCCGACCCCTAGCTCCTCCAGAGATCACCCCTCTGAGGAACATCAGTCCCGAGTCTACAGTGCTACTCACCCAGCAGAGAACAGAGCAGCATAAGCCATCGCCGCACATGTGCTTGTAATGAGGGCCCGCAGTTAGCAGAAACACACACACTGGGGTGCATTTCTCAACATTCTCCTTTCATAATATTTGAAGTTTCCACCCATAGGCCAAACCAAAATAAACCTGAACCAGCATCAACACGGCCCGGGCCTGTTCCAGATCCCACACCAGAGGTCTGCTTTGATCTGCAATTATGCCCCACAACTAGCATGCTGAATTACAGCAGGGGGTTCAGATAGAAAACATACAACCTACAGTACACTACACTGATATTACACTAGCAGTAGGGTGGGTTAGATATAAAACACTGATCCTATCTCACTAAGAGATGGTTCATATCAGGCCAAAGTCTGGAACCAGAGTCAGAGAGACTACAGCACTATAGTCTCTCCATGTCTCCAGGTCTCTGTCCCCAGGCCTCTGTCCCCAGGCCTCTGTCTCCAGGCCTCTGTCTCCAGGCCTCTGTCTCCAGGCCTCTGTCTCCAGGCCTCTGTCTCCAGGCAGTCCTAGGGGCCAATGTGGTGATGAAGGGGCTGGAGGTGTTAACTGGCTCTGCATGTTTATCCCCATTAGTGTCCACATGGCTGGGTATTTAGGTCAGGCCAGACAAAGCCGCCGATACAGACACTCCTCTCCTGCACTCACTACAGACTCATCTTCTACACTCTTATGTAGAACCTAAAAGGGTTCWTCGGCTGTCCCAATAGGAKAACCATTTGAAGAACCCTTTTTGGTTCTAGGTAGAACGCTTTTGGGTTCCTTTCTACAGAGGGTTCTATATGGAACCCAAAAGGGTTCTACCTAGAACCAAAAAAGGTTATCCTATGTGGACAGCCGAAGAACCCTTTTGGAACACTTTTTTATAAGAGTGTAGGGCAGTGTTCGCAAACTCCGGGTATAAAGTACCCCCAACAGTACATATTTTTTGTTGTGGCCCCGGACAAGCACACCTGATTCTACTTGGCAACTAATCGTCAAGCCCTTGAYAAGTTGAATCAGGTATTTTTGTCCGGGGCTACAACAAAAATGTGTGCTGTTGGGGCCAGGGGTTCTCGAGGACCAGAGTTGGGAAACACTGGTCTAGAGAACATCAAAGACACAGTGTGAGAACAAACTGTATTTGGAGTGTGGTTTTTGGAAGGTTTTCAGAACGTGTTTCCAAATTAAAATCAACCAAACCCAACTCGGTAAAGGGTTAAGGAAGGGCAGAGGAGGTACTGTAAGTAATCACCAAAGCGTGTGCTTGAATAATCACTGTGAAATTCAATTGGACATAACTAAAACCGAATTACAGCCAAAGAGACCACAGTTTTGCAAAATATCTGTGAGGAATTCCTCAGTGCAATCAAAGGATTTACAAGGAATCGTTCCAACATGAGCTAGCATGAGTAGGAGAACAACCCCACCTTGAACACTGAGGACATTTCACACTCAATCACTCTCAATTCTATGCCATCAACTGTGAACTCCCTCCGGCAACTGTGAACCCCCTRTCTGAACCTGTGTTTCCTGAGGTCTGCAATAGGGTCTCAGACAAAACTAATTCACACATTGTCTCACAGCTCTCTGCTGGACTACTGAAACCCCCTAAATACACAAATAGTATGTAGTTATTCTGTCTGTGTTCCTGTAGTTTGTTGCCACAGTATGTCGGGGTGCATCTGGAGTCACCTCTTCAGCCTGAACAATACTACTCAAGTACCTCAAGAATGTAGCGATGCAGAGAATATAAAGTCACTGCATCCATCACCCTCCACTCTAAACAGGTATTGATCGTCCCATCCTCTTGCATCCAAACAGCTTGAATGGCACCTACAGTCAGCAGGCTCTGCAGAAACAGCACATTCTCTGGCCTAGTCAATCAATCTGACAGCAGCTGCCAACAACTAAATAAGTGCCAAGGTGGAACATTGTGGAAAGCCAAACCCAGGCTTGCAGGGGCAAACAATACAACTCCCTCCACGGAGAGAAATCTGAACTTGCCCTGACAAATCACATGCACATGTTCAGCCAGTGCAGGCCGCCAGTTTAGACCGTGGTTGAAGAGAACCAGGTGAGGGGGATACAGTGGGGGTTGGATCAGTTGGATGGTCCACTGGAAGAGATGATAGAAGGAAAACAGAGTCCCATGACAGAGCGATACTGTAGATAGGACATTAACCCATCGCTGTTATCAGAGGAAGTCAGCTCTTTGATAATACACACAGACCGTAATGTGATGCACACAGCCTTGGCCTAGAGGAGGAAGTATTTCAAGTCGCTGGTCTGAGGTCTCTCCTTCAGAGAAACTTCCTCTGTGGTTGATGCCTCTTATTAGTTAATAAGTCATCCAGACAGGCTTATCATTCACWTCTCTGTTAAAAGCCATTCTGCTGCTCAACCTCAGAACTTGGTGGACTGAGTTTCTCAGAAGGCTAGGTGTAGGGTAAGTTACTGACTGGATATTCAAAGCATGCTRTGCTGAATGAAAGTGTACTCTTGCTTTTCCACAAACAACCACAAAGTGATCCCTTAGAGACCCTTAGGTTAATGCAAGACTTGACTAAATTGCCTCATCAAATATTGAAGCACTATTGAATATGCAACTAAAGCATGCATGATGGGACATATGCCAATATTTAATAAGGTTTACTGGGCAAACGAAGCCATCATACAATGGTGTTGCCTGGCTACCCAAACTCAKTGCTCTAGCCAAACGCTACGCCCACGGAAGTTATTTTCTTCTCTGCAATGAGTCTGGATCCGAGTAACTCATCAGCGATTTCTAGAATGAAAATCCATTCTAGACTGTCTGATTGGTCCCATAAACCAATGGGTTGGGCCAGAGCCAGAACACATGTGGGTAAAGCAGCGTTTCGAAAATGCTTTATTGGCTGTGATACTCTGATTGGTTAGAGATTATCCAATCGCTGATTACTTTGTTCTGTACAACACTCCTTCATTTTGACATCACCCCAAACAACTTAAATGATGGCAGTCTCAGACTGAAGTATGTAGCSAACGATAGATCAGAGGAAGAATTCAGTTTGAGTTGTCAGGCAAATGATGATGTCCCTTGCTGTAATGCAATACATTACATTAGACTACTTAAATTAGTTATCAAATATTATGGAACTCCCATGTGTTGTACTTTGTTGTGGCTAGTAAGTATTTGACAGGTTTCCTGAAACAAGCCAGATTGCAGGAGGTCTGCAATAGGTCTCCAATAGACACTAAAGACTGCTGAGAAAACTGGTTCACTTAAACACACATTGTCTCACAGYTCTCTGTTGGACTTCTGAAACCCTCTAAATACACAAATAGTATGTAGTCAGTCTGTCTGTGTTCCTGTAGTTTGTTCCCACAGTATGTAGGGGTGCATCTGGAGAGAGCAAAGTACAAAACCTTATGGTAATAATGGATGAGGCCACTAAAATACTCAACTATGTACACACAGTCTAGGGCTTATAAACAATGGGCAGAACTCAGATAATGATAGCACTGTTTATTACAGTTTTAAAAGGAGACTGATGTGTTCCTGTAGGCTAGTCATTACTGGTGACCACACACACACACAACACAAAAAAACACACACACACACACACACACACACACACACACACACACACACACACACACACACACACACACACACACACACACACACACACACACACACACACCACACCCACACACACACACACACACACACACACACACACACACACACACACACAGAAGCTGTCACTATATAAAAACAATTACTCCATGGCAGAGTCCAGCTTAAAATAATTCAAATTGAAATCTAAACAGTCGACTGGACGGTATCTTCAAAATACTGTACAGGGTCAGAGAGGAAAAGTGGACAACTGTAACTAGCTGGATATAAACCCTTCATGACAACATCACAGGACAAACCTTACAAAACCTTATAACAACAAGGCTGGCAGTACAGTATTCCATTTACTACAGTAGAACTGATGATAKAGGGCTAACAGCTGCAACTGACAATATACAGGATCAATCCCAAAAACTCTAATAAAGAAATGGAGCTGTTGTAGTAATATTAAAGACCAGCTACAGATAGAAGAGAGATTATGACTAGTCCTCTATAGAACACTCACTATTCACTACACAGCTGTCTCTGATGAAGATCCTCAGACTCTGGTCTGTTTGATTATTACATTCCCAACTATTTGACCCGTCGCGGTGATTGAGGCGAGCTTTACTAAAATGACGTCAAACAGAAGTTGTCACACAGATTGCTTAACATTTTGCCGCGTTCACTTGCTAGTCGGAACGAGAAAAACCCTTGACATTTTCCACATTTTGTTACGTAACAGCCTTATTCTAAAATGCATTAAATGTTTTTTTCCGCTCATCAATCTACACACAATACCCCATAATGACAAAGCAAAAACTGGTTTTTAGACATTTTTGCAAATGTATATAGGAAAAAAAAGGAAAAAATGAACTGGATTATTCAGACCCTTTACTCAGTACTTTGTTGAAGCTTTGGCAGTGATTACAGCCTTAAGTCTTGTTGGGAAGGATGCTACAAGCTTGGCACACATGTATTTGGGGATTTTCCCCCATTCTTTTCTGGATATCATCTCCAGCTCTGTCAAGTTGGATGGGGAGCGTCTCTGCACAGCTATTTTCAGTTCTCTCCAGAGATGTTCGATCGGGTTCAAGTCAGGGCTCTGGCTGGGCCACTCAAAGACATCCAGAGACTTGTCCCGAAGCCACTCCTGCGTTGTCTTGCCTGTGTACTTAGGGTCGTTGTCCTGTTGTAAGATGAACCGTCACCCCAGTCTGAGGTCCTGTGTTCTCTGGAGCAGGTTTTCATCAAGGATCTCTCTGTACTTTGCTCTGTTCATCTTTCCCTCGATCCTGACTAGTCTCCCAGTCCCTGCCGATAAAAAACATGGACACAGCATGATGCTGCCACCACAATGCTTCACCGTAGGGATGATGCCAGGCTTCCTCCAGACATGATGCTTGGCATTCAGGCCAAAGAGTTCAATCTTGGTTTCATCAGACCAGAGAATCTTGTTTCATGGTCTGAGAGTCCTTTAGGCGCATTTGGAAAACTCCAAGCGGGCTGTCATGTACCTTTTACTGAGGAGTGGCTTCCGTCTGGCCACTCTACCATAAAGGCCTGATTGGTGGAGTGCTGTAGAGATGGTTGTCCTTCTGGAAGGTTCTCCCATTTCCACAGAGGAACTCTGGAGCTCTGTCAGAGTGACCATCGGGTTCTTGGTCAACTCCCTGACCAAGGCCCTTTCCCCCGATTGCTCAGTTTAGGAAGGATTTCTTCCATTTTAAGAATGATGGAGGCCACTGTGTTCTTGGGGACCTTCAATGCTGCAGACATTTTTTGGTAACCTGCCCCAGATCTGTGCCTTGACACAATCCTGTCTCGGAGCTAATTGGACAATTCCTTCGACCYCATGGCTTGGTTTTTGCTCTGACATGCACTGTCAACTGTGGGACCTTATATAGACAGGTGTGTGCCTTTCCAAATCATGTCCAATCAATTGAATTTACCGTAGGTGGACTCCAATCAAGTTGTAGAAACATCTCAAGGATGATCAATGGAAACAGGATGCACCTGAGCTCAATTTTGTGTCGCATAGCAAAGGGTCTGAATACTTATGTCAATAAGGTATTTCTGTTTTTTATTTGTAATAAATTAGCAACATTTYGAAAAACCTGTTTTCACTCTGTCATTATKGGGTATTGTGTGTAGATTGATGAGTAAAAAATGCAATTTAATCAATTTTAGAATAAGGCTGTAATGTAACAAAATGTGGAAAAAGTCAAGGGGTCTGAATCCTTTMTGAATGCACTGTATCTATGCACACACCATGACTGTGATGTTCTTACAGATAGTCACTGAGCCAGGCAGCCCTTTGATATTTGGAGAAAAACACACTCAAGTACATGACGACCTGACGACGGACTGTCAAATGTGATCCATTTCTACTTTCAGAGGACTGCTCTGTTCTTGCAAAAAAATGAMCTGTTCATTCCCAGTCCACCATAAGGATCCAGTCAATGACATTGGAGGACACAAAGAGAACAAAATGACATGGGTACTGGTGGTTTGTGCAAACAGAGTTGATAAGACTGCATCTGTATTATAAATCACAGTACTGTGAGCTGAGGATGGAAACAGTGCTGTTGTATACTGATATCCTGAAGGTGAGGTTCACCTTTGAGTGTGTGGTGGGTGGTGTTGAGTGGGTATTTTTTTAGGATGCTATGATCTACTGTGTTAGAGAAAATGTGTTTTCAGAGCTGGCAAAAATGTATCTCTTACTATACTAGAGTATATTGTGTAAAGCATTGAACTTGTTCATACCATGTGTTTACAGTGCTGTGAGATGCATACAAGTGTGACATGATAATGATGTTACCAGCCAGTATGTTGTGTACAGGTGTGGTAATGGTATCATGTATCTTACCAGCCAGTATGTTGTGTACAGGTGTGGTAATGTTATCATGTATCTTACCAGCCAGTATGTTGTGTACAGGTGTGGTAATGTTCATCATGTATCTATACAGCCAGTATGTTGTGTACAGGTTGTGGTAATGTGTATCATATATCTTACCAGCCAGTATGTTGTGTACAGGTGTGGTAATGTTATCATATATTTTACCAGCCAGTATGTTGTGTACAGGTGTGGTAATGTTATCATATATCTTACAGCCAGTATGTTGTGTACAGGTGTGGTAATGTTATCATGTATCTTACAGCCAGTATGTTGTGTACAGGTGTGGTAATGTTATCATGTATCTATACAGCCAGTATGTTGTGTACAGGTGTGGTAACATTATCATGTATCTTACCAGCCAGTATGTTGTGTACGGTGTGGTAATGTTTCATGTATCTTACCAGCCAGTATGTTGTGTACAGGTGTGGTAATGTTATCTGTATCTTACCAGCCAGTATGTTGTGTACAGGTGTGGTAATGTTATCATGTATCTTACCAGCCAGTATGTTGTGTACAGGTGTGGTAATGTTATCATGTATAATATGCCAGTATGTTGTGTACAGGTGTGGTAATGTATCATGTATTTTACCAGCCAGTATGGTTGTGTACAGGTGTGGTAATGTTATCATGTATTTTACCGCCAGTATGTTTGTGTACAGGTGTGGTAATGTTATCATGTAATCTATACAGCCAGTATGTTTGTACAGGTGTGGTAATTATCATGTATCTTACCAGCCAGTATGTTGTGTACAGTGTGGTAATGTTATCATGTATCTTACGCCAGTATGTTGTGTACAGGTGTGGTAATGTTATCATGTATCTTACAGCCAGATGTTGTGTACAGGTGTGGTAATGTTATCATGTATTATACGCCAGTATGTTGTGTACAGGTGTGGTAATGTATCATGTATTATAGCCAGTATGTTGTGTACAGGTGGTGATGTTATCATGTATAGTTGAAGTCGGAGGTTTACTACACCTTAGCCAAATACATTTAAACTCAGTTTTTCACAATTCTGACATTTAATTTAAAAATTCTGTTTTAGGAAAGTTAGGATTACGACTTTATTTTAAGAATGTGAAATGTCAGAATATAGTAGAGAGATGATTTATTTCACACATTCCCAGTGGGTCAGAAGTTTACATACACTCAATTAGTATTTAGTAGCATTGCCTTTAAATTGTTTAACTTGTGTCAAACGTTTCGGGTAGCCTTCCACAAGCTTCCCACAATAAGTTGGGTGAATTTTGGCCCATTGCTCCTGACAGAGCTGGTGTAACTGAGTCAGGTTTGTAGGCTTACTGGCTCGCACACACTTTTTCCGTTCTGCCCACACATTTTTTATAAGATTGAGGTCAGGGCTTTGTGATGGCCACTCCAATATCTTGACTTTGTTGTCCTTTAGCCATTTTGGCCACAACTTTGGAGTATGCTTGGGGTCATTGTCCATTTGGAATACCATTTGCGACAAAGCTTTAATTCCTGACTGATGTCTTGAGATGTTGCTTCAATATATCCACATCAATTTTCCACCTCATGATGCCATCTATTTTGTGAAGTGCACCAGTCCCTCCTGCAGCAAAGCAACCCCACAACATGATGCTGCCACCCCCGTGCTTCACGGTTGGCATGGTGTGCTTCGGTTTGCAAGCCTCCCCCTTTTTCCTCCAAACATAATGATGGTCATTATGGCCAAACAGCTCTATTTTTGTTTCATCAGATCAGAGGACATTTCTCAAAAGTACAATATTTGTCCCCATATGCAGTTGCAAACCGTAGTTTGGCATTTCTATGGTGGTTGTGGAGCAGTGGCATCTTCCTTGCTGAGCTGCCTTTCAGGTTATGTGGAGATAGGACTCGTTTTACTGTGGATATAGATACTTTTGTACCTGTTTCCTCCAGCATCTTCACAAAGGTCCTTTTGCTGTTGTTCTGGGATTGATTTGCACTTTTCGCACCAAAGTACATTAATCTCTAGGAGACAGAACGCGCCTCCTTCCTGAGCGGTGTGACGGCTGCATGGTCCCATGGTGTTTATACTTGCGTACTATTGTTTGTACAGATGAATGTGGTACCTTCAGACGTTTGTAAATTGCTCCCAAGGATGAACCAGACTTGTGGAAGTCTACAATTTTTTTTCTGAGGTCTTGGCTGATTTCTTTTGATTTTCCCATGATGTCAAGCAAAGAGGCACTGAGTTTGAAGGTAGGCCTTGACGCCAACCTAAGTGTATGTAACTTCCGACTTCAACTGTATCTTACAGCCATTTATGTTGTGTACAGGTGTGGTAATGTTATCATGTATCTATACAGCCAGTATGTTGTGTACAGGTGTGGTAATGTTATCATGTATCTATACGCCGTATGTTGTGTACAGGTGTGGTAATGTTATCATGTATCTATACAGCCAGTATGTTGTGTACAGGTGTGGTAATGTTATCATGTATCTATACAGCCAGTATGTTGTGTACAGGTGGTGTATGTTATCATGTATCTTACCAGCCAGTATGTTGTGTACAGGTGTGGTAATGTTATCATGTATCTTACCAGCCCGTATGTTGTGTACAGGTGTGGTAATGTTATCATGTATCTTACCAGCCAGTATGTTGTGTACAGCGTTGGTAATGTTAATCAGTATTTACAGCCAGTATGTTGTGTACAGGTGTGGTAATGTTATCATGTATCTTACCAGCCAGTATGTTGTGTACAGGTGTGGTAATGTTATCATGTATCTTACCAGCCAGTATGTTGTGTACAGGTGTAGCGATGTTGATGTCCTGTAGATCCTCCAGCGTCTCCGTGTGGAACAGTCTGAGGGTGGACCCAGAGCTGAAGGCTATCCAGATACCCACCCCAGCCACCACCATGTGGGATACCACCATGCCCTCCTCCTGGTGGGCCTCCAGCTGCCTCTGACAGGGGGAGAGAGGAAGACAGGAAGAGGGGATATTATATACTGAATCGCTCCGTTCTTCAATTGCTTTGAGARTAAACATTAGCATGTACCGGTACACCACTTTGTCTTTAGAGTAGTGGGAAACAAACCCTACTGAGCCACCAAACAGAAATATGTTCTGTAACAATCTCAAATCAAAGGGTTTATCGCAGTGTGCTTATGATCAGGAAATGCCTTTTTACGTGACAGTATATGTACACGTCACTAAGGAGCGGCCATAAGGTACTATACAACGTTCCCAGTGGTTACAGAGGGTGGGGGACAGACAGGAGATCATCTGCACTGTTCGGTCTGAGCTGTGACAACACACTGACACACTGACAGTACRCCTGCTAAGAGGCTGAGCCATGTACTGTACATCAACATCCACCTCATTACTGACTTATGTCTAGGGAATGTTTTGAGGAACCATGAATACATTATAGAAGACAGAATTGAATTATCCACCATGTTACTCCAAGTGTCATAATAGTAAACGTCAGAGAGGTGGAAATAATGTTTTGATTCGCAGGATTGTTGGGCACAATAGCGACATCAGCTTTAGTCAAAACATGAACTCTGAGGAAAGTGGTGTCTGCTTCTCACAGATCCACTGTTTGACTTGCCTCTCCTTTGTTTCCCTTATTACAAAGCCGAATATGACTGAGGGCATTTTAGGTCAACATTCCCTGTCTCTGTTCTAATGGTATCAGTCAGAAAGAATATATATCGTGGATATTGTTGTGGGGGTGCTTTGCTGCAAGAGGGACTGGTGCACTTCACAAAATAGATGGTATCATGAGGAAGGCACATGTGGATGTATTGAAGCAACATCTCAAGACATCAGTCAGGAAGTTAAAGCTTGTTCGCAAATGGGTCTTCCAAATGGACAATGACATTTTAACATTTGACCCCAAGCATACTTCCAAAGTTGTGGCAAAATGGCTTAAGGACAACAAAGTCAAGGTATTGGAGTGGCCATCACAAAGCCCTGACCTCAATTCTATAGAAAATTTGTGGGCAGAACTGAAAAAGCGTGTGTAAGCAAGGAGG
>NC_036849.1:23499263-23513796 GCF_002910315.2 Salvelinus sp. IW2-2015
AAGGCAATGCTACCAAATACTAATTGAGTGTATGTAAACTTCTGACCCACTGGGAATGTGATGAAATAAATAAAAGCTGAAATAAATAATTTTCTCTACTATTATTCTGACATTTCACATTCTTAAAATAAAGTGGTGATCCTAACTGACCTAAGACAGGGAATTTTTMCTAGGATTAAATGTCAGGAATTGTGAAAAACTGAGTTTAAATGTATTTGGCTAAGTTGTATGTAAACTTCCAACTTGAACTGTAGTATGATTTGTTATGTTTCGTATGGTATGTATTAATTTGTGGATGTCCATCACCCATTTCGTATGATATTTTCCGCATTACAATTAGTATTATATGTTACAAATTTGCAAAATGTACAATATGATACAAATTTGAAAAACATTCTATATGTTACGAATTTGCAAAACATATGACATGTTACGAATTCTAGCTAGGTGGTTAACGTTAGTTAGCTGACTAACGTTAGCTAGGCTAGGGGTTAGGGTTTAAGGTTAGGGTTAAGTTTAGGAGTTAGGTTAAAGGGTTAAGGTTAGGGTTAGGGAATGGTTAGCTAAAAGGGTTAAGGTTAGGGGAAGGGTTAGCTAACATGCTAAGTAGTTGAGAAGTTGCTAATTATCTAAAATGCTGAAGTTGTCCGTGATGAGGTTTGAACTCGCAGCCTTTGGGTTGCTAAACGTTCGCGTTATMCGCCCACCCATCCACCCCGACCAACCACCCTACTTTAGTTTTTTGCCTTAAGTAACCATCCGTCTTCTGTAACCATAACAAACGTAACATATCATACTAATTTGAGAGTCCCGAATTTAGATTTACTATGTTACGTCTAGTCTATGAGACCAGGCTGGATAACTAGACATACTAGTCCCCCTGCAATGTTCTACCTTCTACATTGTAATGTCTAATCCAGCGGTTCCCAAACTAGGGGTCACAACCCCATGTGGAGTCGCCAGAGAATTTCCAAAACCATGGTAAAAAAAAAATATATCTAATATCGTCTTTCTCTCTCAAAATCATTGTAATGTAAGCTTAAAAATCTAAATTAAAATTATTSAAATCATCTAAAAGTAAAATTCAACCAGAGAGTGCCCTTAGATCGTGGGAAAAGGCCRCACTTGACCGTTGCACTTGAATCCTTCCTACGGTGAATGGCTAAGCCCGCTACGCTATGAAGCCACACACTATTGCAGACTTTGATATTACCGGCCGCAATTGATATGGTGAAAACAATGTGTGGAGAGGCACAGAAACTCACATCAATACCTTTGTGAGATAACACTGAAACTAAGAATTGATGCTATAGCTTGCAATAAAAGAGGAAACGACTGAACGACTCAAAAACTCCTCATCTTACCAAACTCCATATGGATGATAGCTGTGAGGGCCGAGGTGCATTGACTTTAGTTCGCTACATGTCGGGAGATGCTATTCACGAGGACATATTGTTCGGTCTCACGATTCCCGAGCATGAAACGGCACAAGGGATGTTCAGTGTGCTGCGTYGCTCTATTGACAAAAAACAGATTCCATGGGATCAAATGGTGGGCTTTTGCACAGATGGGGCTCCATCTATCACAGGACGGTGGGCAGGTCTCTGCACTGAATGTGTCTCCCTCTGACATATAGATGCGTTGTATGATACACCCACTGACCTATAATTGATACACAGAGCAACTGGCAGCAAAAGAGCTGAGAGCAGAACTCTGAGATATGCAGCAGGTAACTTCGATTGTAAACTACATCGCACACGCCTGTTTGCAAAACTACAGTGCATTTGGAAAGTATCCAGACCCTTTTGACTTTTTTCACATTTTGTTACGTTACAGCCTTATTCTAAAATTGATTAAATAAAAGAAAATCCTCATTAATCTACACACACAACACCCCATAATGACAAAGCAAAAACAGGTTTTTAGATTCCAGGCTGTATCACAACTGGCTGTGATTGGAAGTACCATAGGGCGGTGCACAATTGGCCCAGTGTCGTCCGGGTAAGGGCTTGGCCGGGGTAGGCCGTCATTGTAATAACTTGTTCTTACCTGACTTGCCTAGTTAAATAAAAGGTTAAATAAATGTAAAAAGTAAGTGGGAGAACCATCTCTGCAGCACTCCACCATCAGGCCTTTATGGTAGAGTGGCCAGACGGAAGCCACTCCTCAGTTAAAGGCACATGACAGCCTGCTTGGAGACCAAGAGAAACATGATTCTCTGATGAAACCAAGATTGAACTCTTTGGCCTGAATCCCTACGGTGGTGGTGGTGGGGATGTTTTTTAGTGGCAGGGACTGGGAGACTAGTCAGGATCGAGGAAAAATAATAACAGTCCAAAGTACAGAGAGATCCTTTGATGAAAACCTGCTCAGGATCTCCAGGATTCTGTCCAACAGGAACAACAACCCTAAGCACACAGCCAAGACAACACACGGAGTTGGCTTCGGGGGACAAGTTCACTGAATGTCCTTGAATGGCTCCAGCAGGAGCTTGACAACAATATGACGGAACTATAATTCAACTTGAACCCGATCTAACATCTCTGAATGACCTGAAAATAGGCATTTACGCTCCCCATCCAACCTGACGAGCTTGAGGATCTCAGATAAAAATGGAGACTCCCCAAATACAGTTCCAAGCTGTACTAACCCAAGAAAGACTTGAGGCGTAATCCTGCCAACAGTCGCTTTCAACGAAAGTACCGGATAAAGTCTGAAACTTACAAGTATGAAATTTTGATATCAAGTTTGTTCATTTTATCATTTCAAAAATGTCTAAAAACCTGTTTTTTTGCTTTGTCATTACTGGGATTATTGTGTTGTAATTGATGAGGGGAAAAAACTTATTTAATCCATTTTAGAATTAGGCCTGTAACTAACAACATGTTTGGAAAAAGTCATAGGGCTCTAATAACTTTACCGAAAATGCACTTAGGTAGAGATTATGGGACAGGAGCATGACTAGATCACGTCATTTCACACCGAGGCTTTGGTGGTTAGAGGGAAAGTGTCACGGGAGATTATTCAAATTGAGAGAGGAATTGTTGTCATTCCCAATGGGATGTAAAAAAAAACTGACTTTGTTGACTTTCTGTGTAATTGAAAAAGGAAAATGTGTTCTCCTTCCTATTGTAACAGACATATATTGGGAAGCTGAACAACTTGAACGCAAGCGTGCAGGGGAAATAAAAACAAATTCTATAGATGAGTGATCGAATCAGATTTTTAAATCCGTTTGGACTGTGAAATTGGCCATTTATTTAAGATATTTATAGATGGGAAAGATACATAAAAAACAAAATAACCCTCTGACGTGTGTGATATGTGTGGTTTGTGTGTGTGTGTGTGTGTGTGTGTGTGTGTGTGTGTGTGTGTGTGTGTGTGTGTGTGTGTGTAGTCATGGGAACCATCTTCCAGATCAAAGGTTATGAGTCAAAGAGGGAGGCAGGGATCCATACAGTAAGTGAGATAAAGAGATGACCTAGAGATGGGTAAGATACCTCCACAGTGTGTGTGGTAGTGCTGATGATGAAGACTTGTCCTCCAGAGGAAGCCCAGACATGTTCCTCCACAGCTAGCATGGCCTTCACTGGCAGAACCCCCAGCTTCAGCACCTTAGGAGAGTCTGGATTCCACGAGCCATCTGAAACACAAGCATACACATACATTTCATACACATCTGCTACAAGCACTATACAGTGGCAGATCACTACGAATCTGGAAGAACCAAAAACTAAAGTGAACCAACTATCACTATGCAAGAATATTAATGTGTTTGTTTGATATGGTCATTCAGATTATGCATGCATTAGCTGCAGAAAACCCCTCTAAAATGTCCTCTGCATTTCTGATCCTCATAATAATGCTGGAGAGACCATTGATGATTTCACAGGTTTCACAATTAATATAGATGGACTGAGAGTCGTTAGTCGTCTGTAGAGCCAACCCACACACCTCCTACATACTGCTGCCTGCCTACTGCTACAGAGCCCAGGAGACACCTCTGAAAACCTCACACTGGGTACTGMACAACCCACACTGGGTACATTATAAATACAGACAAAACATTTCTCTGCAACGTTCATCTTTCTCCCTAAGTTTAGAACCCGATTGCAACAGATCAAGAACATGTAACCGATGTGAAATGGCTAGCTAGTTAGCCGGGTGCGTGCTAATAGCGTTTCAATCGGTGACGTCACTCGCTCTGAGACCTTGGAGTAGTTGTTTCCCTTGCTCTGCAAGGGACGCKGCTTTTGTGGAGCGATGGGTAACGATGCTTTGTGGGAGGCAGTTGTAGATGTGTGCAGAGGGTCCCTGGTTCGAGCCCAGGTAGGGGCGAGAAGAGGGACGGAAGCTAAACTGTTACAAATACATAAAAGTGTAGGGAGAAATTGTAGGATTAAATCCTTAAACAAAATTCAAGGAGCTCTGAAGTACTCTGAATAAGGAGTTAATTTCCTCCAGAGCCAATCTACTACAGGAAACAGACGACTCACCAAGTGTGTTTGTTTAAGGGAACTGACAAAGGCAGCTATTGAAAGGTGTGGTGACATGTGGGGACAAAGGCAGCTATTGAAAGGTGTGGTGACATGTGGGGAGACTCATTCTGGGGTATAGTAATTACTAGGGAAGTAAGGGGCTAGGGTGGATTAAAGATACTGCTTTGTGTAATAATCCCTGTGTGTGTGTGTGTGTGTGTGTGTGTGTGTGTGTGTGTGTGTGTGTGTGTGTGTGTGCGCGCAACAAGGACAGAGAGCAATTGAGAGAGAAATGCTAAAGTGTACAGGACTAAAACTGCATGTGTTTAAACATCCTTCTCCCTCCCAGCCAGCCTTATGTAATCTTCCTCTCCTCGGCTGCAGCGTGTCAACAAAACCAATTCTTTCACATTCCATTATGTCAATGTGACTTCTTAGGAACATCCAATCAGACTGCAGTAAGTGTGTGTGCGTCAGAATAGTAGATATATATATACACACACATCTCATACTGAAAGACATGCTGCCACAAAGATAACAAAAAGACAAAAGGTTTCAAGGCATGAAACCTTGCACTACGATAACATTGAAACCTGTGCACGTACATGAATTGACTACATAACGAGACTTGCCACTACGATAAATGAAACCTGCACACATACATGAACCTGGTACAACGATAACATAAAAACCTTGCACAACGATAACATGAAACCTTCACAACGATAACATGAAACCTTGCCACTACGAAAACATGATCTATATACCTTGCACTACAATAAATTGAACCATTGAACAACGATAACATAAACTTGCACAACGATTAACATGAAACCTTGACAACGATAACATTTACTTTCATACACTTGCAACTACGATAACATGAAACCTTGCACTACGATAACATGAAACCTTGGCACTACGATAACATGAAACTTGACACTACTGATAAGGACATGCAAACCTTCGCACTAACGATAACATGAAACTTGTCATACTATCCTGATTTAACATGAAACCTTGCACACGATAACATGAAACCTCTTGCACTACGATATAATCATATAATCCTTTGCACTATCAGATAACATGAAACCTTGCACATAACGATAACATGAAAACCTTGCCACTAATGATAACTGCACAATATTTCAACAATAATATACAGTAGGCAAAGATGTTTCATGCATGTTTATTCCCTGATGGATGGTGATGGCATGCAGTGCAGTCTATGCGAGCCATTCAACACATAAACATGAGAAGAACAAGTGTGGCAGCATAGGGCTTGGCTGGGGGTTCAGATAGCGGCTGTGCTACTGCAGAATAGGGCTGGCTGGGGGTTCAGATTAGGGCTGTGCTACTGCAGAATAGGGCTGGCTGGGGGTTCAGATAGGGCTGTGCTACTGCAGAATAGGGTGGGTGGGGGTTCAGATAGGGCTGTGCTACTGCAGAATAGGGCTGGCTGGGGTCAGATAGGGCTGTGCTACTGCAGAATAGGGCTGGCTGGGGGTCAGATAGGGCTGTGCTACTGCAGAATAGGCTGGCTGGGGGTTCAGATAGGGCTGTCTACTGCAGAATAGGTCTCTGTGGTTCAGATGCACTGTGCTAACTGTGCAGAATAGGGCTGGCTGGGGGTTCAGATAGGGCTGTACCTAATGCAGTGTGACAACACCTACCACAATCACTCTGCCACAGGCAGGTAGGGTACAGTCCAGCAGAGCTAAACATGTGGAACGCAAGCTGTGGAACTGTGCGAATACAGATAGTGCCATATACAGTTAAGTTGGAGAGTTAATACACCTAGCCAAATACATTTAAACATTTTTTTCACAATTCCTGACATAATCCTAGTAAAAATTCCTGTTTTACATGTAGGATCACCATCTATTAAATGTGAAATGTCAGAATAATAGTTGAGAGAATGATTTATTGATTTTTTATTTCATCAACATTCCCAGTGGTCAGAAGTTACATACACTCAATTAGTATGTGGTACATTGCCTTTTATTGTATTCTGGTCTAACGTTTCAGGTAGCCTCCCACAATAAGTTGGGTAATTTTGGCCCATTCATCCTGACAGAGCTGTGTAACTGAGTCAGGTTTGTAGCCTCCTTGCTCGCACACACTTTTTCAGTTCTGCCACACATTTTCTATAGGATTGAGGTCAGGGCTTTTTGATGGCCACTCCAATACTTGACTTTGTTGTCCTTAAGCCATTTTGCCACAACTTTGGAAGTATGCTTGGGGTCATTGTCCATTTGGAAGACCCATTTGCGACCAAGCTTTAACTTCCTGACTGATGTCTTAAGATGTTGCTTCAATACATCCACATAATTGTCCCTTCCTCATGATGCCATCTATTTTGTGAAGTGCACCAGTCCCTCCTGCAGCAAAGCACTCCCAGAACATGATGCTGCCGCCACCATCCTTCATCAGACCAGAGGACATTTCTCCAAAAAGTACGATCTTTGTCCCCATGTGCAGTTGTAAACCGTAGTCTGGCTTTTCTATGGCGGTTTTGGAGCAGTGGCATCTTCCTTGCTGAGCGGCCTTTCAGGTTATGTCGATATAGGACTTGTTTWACTGTGGATATAGATACTTTTGTACCCGTTTCCTCCAGCATCTTCACAAAGTCCTTTGCTGTTGTTCTGGGATTGATTTGCACTTTTCGCATCCAAGGTACGTTCACCTCTAGGAGACAGAATGCGTCTCCTTCCTGAGCAGTGTGACGGCTGTGTGGTCCCATGGTGTTTATACTTGCATACTATTGTTTGTACAGATGAACGTGGTACCTTCAGGCGTTTGGAAATTGCTCCCAAGGATGAACCAGACTTGTGAAGGTCTACAACTTTTTCTGAGGCCTTAGCTGACTTCTTTTGATTTTTCCATGATGTCAAGCAAAGATGCACTGAGTTTGAAGGTAGGCCTTGAAATACATCCACAGGTACACCTCCAATTGACTGAAATGATGTCAATTAGCCTATCAGAAGCTTCTAAAGCCATGACATCATTTTCTGGAATTTTCCAAGCTGTTTAAAGGCACAGTCAACTTAGTGTATGTGAACTTCTGACCCACTGGAATTGTGATACAATGAATTATAAGTGAAGTAATCGGTCTGTAAACAATTGTTGGAACAATTACTTGTGTTATGCACAAAGTAGATGTCCTAACCGACTTGCCAAAACTATAGTTTGTCAACAAGGAATTTGTGGAGTGGTTGAAAAACGAGTTTTAATGACTCCAACCTAAGTGTATGTAAACTTCGACTTCATCTRTACTATATGAGGCTGCAGCTTTGTAACTCGACCATGCAGTCTCATTTTGCTGTATTACTATGTCTTCCCACTGCCCTAATGATGATGGCATTATCAATGTGAAAGGATTTATTTTTAAAAACACATGACTGAAATGACAGTTTTATATGTAGGCTTACACTGGGGGGTTACTTCGTATGGTTCTTCTCTGCTGCTGTTCCTTTAAAATGGAAATGGGATCCTAATATACACAGTGTACAAAACCTAAGGAACAAATCTTTCCATGACATAGACTGACCAGGTGAATCCAGGTGATGTCACCTGTTAAATCCACTTAAAATCAGTGTAGATGAAGGGGAGGAGAAAGGTTAAAGAAGGACTTTTAAACCAGTGAGACATTTGAGACATTGATCGTGTATGTGTGCCATTCACAGGGTGAATAGGCAAGACAAAAGATTTAAGTGCCTTTGAACGGGGTATGGTAGTAGGTGCCAGGCGCCCAGGTTTGAGTGTGTCAAGAACTGCAATGCTGGTCCAGCATGGTCCACCACCCAAAGGACATCCAGCCAACATGACACAACTTTGGGAAGCATTGGARTCAACATGGGSCAGCATCCCTGTGGAASGCTTTCGACACCTTGTAGAGTCCATGCCCCTGACAAATTGAGGCTGTTCTGAGGGCAAAAGGGCGTGCAACTAAATATTAGGAAAGTGTTCCTAATATTTTGTACACTCAGTGTAAATGCTTATAGCGTCTGTGAGCCCATTCAATGTGACAAAAGCACTGGAAGAGCAATAGCTAGGACGTAGATGCACAAGTTTCACCACTGAAGCTAGGATGAATCATAATTTCAAGCTTGAGCTGGGACACAAACACTTTTCTGTCACTCATGTAGAAGAACAAGTATGCAAATGAAATAACAACACTTTAAATGGGCATTTATAACTACAGTGTATGTTCATCTCTTCTCTCAGTGACAGCATTAAGGGAGACAAATAATAGCTGAGTACAGGGCTGTCACCAACTCGGACTATCTATTCAGTCAAACCAAAGGCAATATTCCTGATATATCCTGTCCTGACAAGTCCATTGAATTGCACAATAATCTGCTGCATGGAGAACAAAGGAATCAGCATCTGATGTTTAGCGTAAAGAAGTTACATGAAAACAGTGACATTCTGTTAAACAGAGACAGAACCAAAGTGGACATTCCTTCAGCATTGCAACATCCCCTTCCAGGCTTTACTGAGCTGGCTGAGGATCAGGAGAATACTTTCCCTTCTTACTTTTCTGCCTAGCAGATACAAGTATATCTTTTATCCCTCTATCCTCTACCCCTCTCTCACAGAGCATGATATGATACTGCCTGCCCGGTTGTTGGACGGAAGGCAGATTTACTCAACCTGGATTTGGAACAGGGATTTTAAATATGTAAATAAATACTCTGATGGTGACTTAGCTGGGAAATGAAGAATAAAAAAAGAATAAAAACCAGCTAGCATTTTATTATCTCTGAACTGGACTGAACCTAAGAGCTGGAAATGACCAACTGGGACCACAGAGAACCAGTGTGATGCAGAGCAGGCACCAACACCAACATGGATACAGACAGATCTTCAAGGCATGGAGAAAATGGATAACTACAGTGTATCCTCATTTTTTCTCTGATTCTGGTTTTAAAACCTCAATAACTTTCCTAGAGTGATGAGTCATGATGAGACTCGGAGAGCTGCATGTCATACCGATGCAGATGGTGTAATTAATTAACAACATAGCTAGCCCATGGCAATGGTAGCCTCTCACCATCATGTCTTAATGTGGTCATGTTGCGGTCACTAAATGCACTTTACTCCTTCAAAAACAAGTGTTTTCATACTATGAGAGAGAAAGAGACTCAGACATGGATACAAGCACCGGCAGAGAGAGTGAGAGAAAGAAAGGGAAAGAAAGAGCAGGGGAGAGAGCTAGTACTGTGTGTCTGACAGTGTGCTAGCTCTGTCAGGATATTAAATAGGTCAGCACTAGCTAGTAGATTAGTGACTTCTCCCAGGCAACCAGGCCAGGCTCAATGGCAACAGACCGTTGTGAGACCTCGTACAGCCAGCCAGCCTCAGAGAGAGAGGGAGGCCCAGGCCCTGGAGCAGAGTTAATACACTGGACACACTGGTGATTCAACCTGGAAGCCACAGGGACTGGGTCAACACACACGCTTAACAGCCTGTCTGTGAGTCTGCCCAGCAACCTAATAACACACCATTTCCCCTCAACTGAGAAAAGGTCAGGAGAGGCTGAATGGCTGAATCTGTTCCTCTATTCATGTTTATTGGTTGAACTGAATTCACAGTAGCAAGCAAAAGTTATCTTTTTCTGACCATTTCAAAGAAACACAGAACGCCTACCTGGATATAAAACAAACACACCTATTAATTCAAATAAATTAATATGTTGTGTTCGGTTAAGCCAATTTAGCTAGTACCATCGTATAGTATACTTACTTAAATTTAACGTAACAAAAATACTGTTAAGATACAGACAGRCAGTCTTCAGAACAGGCCTCACCTTGTGCTCTGGAGTAGATGGTGACTGAGCCGTTCACTAGGCCAGTGTATAAACACTGCTTCTTGTGTACCAGGCTGGTCACGGTAGACTTGTCTGGGGTGAAGAAGTGTTGTAGACGGACCTTCTTGGATCGCTGGCTGCTCTTATAGACTATGATGCTGCAGAGGAAGACAAGAGACAGGAAAATKAAATATGATCACGTTCTGCACATACAGAGCCTTCTGAAAGGATTCAGACCACTTTACTTTTACACATTTTGTTACATTACAGCCTTATTCTAAAACGGATTAAATTGCTTTTAGAAATGTTTGCAAAAATATTAACAATTACTGAAATATCACATTTACATAAGTATTCAGCCTTTAATCAGTACATTGTTGAAGCACCTTTGGCAGCGATTACAGCCTTGAGTCTTCTTGTGTATGACGCTACAAGCTTGGCACACCTGTATTTGGGGAGTTTCTCTGTAGATCCTCTCAAGCGTTGTAAGGTTGGTTGGGGAGTTTCTCTGGTCTCTGGTTTTCTGGTCTCTCAGGTCTCAGGTCTCTCCAGAGATTTTCAATCTCTCTGTACTTTGCTCCGTTCATCTTTCCCTCACTCCTGACTAGTCTCCCAGTCCTTGCTGCTGAAAAACATCCACACAGCATGATGCTGCCAGCTTCATGCTTCACCGTAGGGATGGTGCCTGGTTTCCTCCAGATGTGATGCTTGGCATTCAGATCAAAGAGTTCAACCTTGGTTTCATCAGACCAGAGAATCTTGTTTCTCATGGTCAGAGTCCTTTAGGTGCCTCTTGGCAAACTCCAAGCGAGCTATCATGTGCCTTTTACTGAGGAGTGGCTTCCGTCTGGCCACTCTACCATAAAGGCCTGATTGGTTGAGTGCTGCAAAGATGGTTGTCCATCTGGARGTTTCTCCCATCTCCAAAGAGGAACTCTGGAGCTCTGTCAAAGTGACCATCGGGTTCTTGGTCACCTCCCTGACCAAGGCCCTTCTCCCCCGATTGCTCAGTTTGGCCGGGTGGCCAGCTCTAGGAAGGGTCTTGGTGGTTTCCAAACTTCTTCCATTTAAGAATGATGGAGGACACTGTGTTCTTGGGGACCTTCAATGCAGCATCAATGTTTTGGTACCTTTCCCAGATCTGTGCCTCGACACAAGCCTGTCTCGGAGCTCTACAGACAATTCCTTCAACCTCATGGCTTGGTTTTTGCTCTGACATGCACTGTCAACTATGGGACCTTATATAGACAGGTGTGTGCCTTTCCAAATTATGTCCAATCAATTGAATTTACAGGTGGACCCCAGTTAAGTTGTAGAAACATCTCAAGGATGATCAATGGAAACAGGATGCACCTGAGCTCAATTACGAGTCTCATAGCAAAGGGTCTGAATACTAATGTAAATAGGTAGCGTTTTTATTATACATTTACAAAAAAATCCCAAAACCTGTTTTAGCTTTGTAATTATTGGGTATTATTGTGTGTAGATTGTTGAGGAAAAACATKTATTTAATCCATTTTAGAATAAGGCTGTAACGTAACAACATTTGGAAAAATTCAAGGGGTCTGAATACTTTCCGAAGGCACCGCATGAGGAAATTATAATACAATCAAATCAGTTGATTTCTTTTGATACCTGTGTCTTGCAGTTGAGGTGAAGACCAGTTGTAGGCTTACAGTAAGTTTGTTAATTAGGCTTGTGGATGTAAACCCACACATACCTGCCCTCCTCCATGCCCAGACAGACCGTGGGGGCATCACTGGTCTTCCCTGCTGAGGAGTGATTATTTTCGGGGTTCCCCTCCCCGTTCTCCTGGGTCCTCTGCTCCATGGGTACGTACGCCATACACAGGATCCGTGACTCAACATTGAAGCACTCTGTCACTTTGGGGCTGGAGTTTTGCATGGCTATGATGGCTATCTGACCCATCTGGTTGGTGCAGCTCGCCACCTGAACAGGGATAGGAGTAGTAACATTTAGGAGGGACAGGAGTTTTTCCTTACCACATGACCTGACCAGGAAAGATTCCATGCTCTAGCTAGGAAATAAAAGCCTTTTACAGAGCAACAATCACAACAACAAACTGTTACAATGCTTCTAACCACTCCAGCAGAAAGCTGCACAGCTGACTGACCAGTAGGAGCTTAGAGCGGGACAGAATGGCCCTCTCAATCCAGGCCAACAGTGAGTCATTTACAATGGAAAAGTGTGAGCTTTCAGTGAGAATGGGAACAGTCCATCACTGGAGGACATTGGGAGTCAAAGTATTGTGAATGTTTTATCACGGTGTCTGAAGTAAATACACACAGCTAAGAGGGACTAAACTGATTCATACAGTAAACATACCWCTGGTTCAGAATTACAGCTCATGAATGAAAGGGCCTCTGTTCAATTATTCATATAAATCTCAGTGTGAGTGGAAGAAAGCTTTTTTATAGCTGATGAGTAAGATGTCTACTCTCAACATTTGGCTCTGGCTAGAAGCATAAGCGACAGTATGCATCTGTTGATATACAGCAGGGTAGCCTAGTGATTAGAGAGTTGGACTAGTAACCGAAAGGTTGCAAGCTCAAATCCCCGAGCTGACAAGGTACAAATCTGTCGTTCTGCCCCTGAACAAGGCAGTTAACCCACTGTTCCTAGGCTGTCATTGAAAATAATATTTTTTTCTTAACTGACTTGCCTAGTAAAATAAAAATACAATGAAGCACATGGGTGTCCATACTGTACAAAGGTATATGTTTTAGAAAATGAAACCTCCAGGTGTCCTCACCCACACACAGCCGTGTCCCAGAGCAGGGGTGTCTGCTGTGCTCTCTATGTTGATGTGGGGCTCGGGGTTATGGACCGCACACTCCACCTGACACAGACAGAGGGAACAGACACAGTTTTCACATCACATATGTATGGAGTTTGTAGTAATTTCCTACATGACATTGTAGCAAATGATTCATGCAGCCATGGGATGTGGACTCTGTACATGGAGCCATTAACTTTGCCCACGGCTCAGAGAGAAGGAGAGGGGAGCGGAGGCCCACCTTGAACTCCTGTAGTTTGGACATGACCACAGGCATCTGCCTRAGCAGGAGAGGATGTTTCTGCTTCTTGATCTGGTTACCATCATCCTCTGCAAAGAACCAGCCCTGCAGGTTGTCCTCCTCTGTTAGCAAACACACACACACACACGTACACACACACATTCACAAACACACAAACCGTTTGAGTGACAAGTCCATACCAGAGTAATTTCATTTTTAAAGAGGAACACTATGTCCAGTGTGGAGCGATCCTAAATTCTAACCGGTAAATATTTCCAAATATGTTACATAACACCTGATTCTATAATCTATACACCAGATTCAGGCTATATAACTTAATGATCCATTTTACAGAGGGGACCACAGAACTGGAAAAGTGAATTGAAACTAATGATATTCACTCAGTAAACATAGATTTTAAATAGCCATTGATATGCAACTGAACCTGGATTTTGGAAGTGAGCCACGAAGCCAGGGGCAGTTTGAACGTTTCCAAGTGGAAAAGGGCAGAGAGGCAGTCCCTCTGCATACACTTACTACAGTGTTCTATGGAACTACAAAGTGACAGAGACAGTGGAGACAAGCAATAGGGAACACAAAGTATCCAACGGCAACAGACAGAGCATTGGGTCTGTGATTGTGACTGAGGCCAGATTAGACGTACCCAGAGCCAGCTTGGCCATCTGCAGGTTACTGATCCATGACTGTTTGATGGCCGGAGAGAACGTATTGAACACTGCACTGAAGTATGTGGGCCTGCCAGACCTGTCCAGAGGAGACAGAGAGAGAGAGAGAGAGAGACAGAGAGAGAGAGAGGGGGAGGCATAGAGAGAGAGCGAGAGAGAGTGTTGATACAGTGACAGGATCCATTATACAGTGTGATGCACAGAGCTCACTCAGTGCAGAAGAAATGTAACACTGGGGTGTATTCAAACATGTTGGTATGGTAGGAGTGAATGAACATGAGTAAATAAATACTGATTTTATTTAAAGTCAGTGCACTACTTTTCTGCACTATTTTCAAAGATTTATGCATCTGCTCAGTGATCCTGATTTTGAATACAGCCCACATATCTCCCACATCCCCAGATGACACAGAGGAACAACACAGGGCTGTCAGAGGAACCTAACAGCTGAAGGGACATGTGATCCTGCTCTCTGACAGCAGACAGGGCTGTCAGAGGAACCTAACAGCTGAAGGG